>NC_068913.1:29090909-29393939 GCF_023091745.1 Budorcas taxicolor | reverse complement strand
TTTGTTCAACACTGGGAGGAACACATGAATGACAGCCCATTCCCTTGGGATCCCTTATAGATTATAATGCCCACACCGTAGCTTCTTTAGTCATGGTGAGATGAAAAAGAAATAGAACAGCTATGGGGAGGACCTTCAGATTCCAAGGAAAACCATGGATATGATGAATGAATACTGTGACCAACATTCCATATGGAAAGAAGGCGTGAACTATCAATGCAGCAGCTGAAGGAGATCCCGGGGCAGGCTGTGAACATTAATGCTCTGCTACAAACCCCCTCCCAACATAACAACTGCTTTCTGACAGCTCTAATGACCTTAGAGGTGCAATTTTTAGTCACTCTTTATCATCAGAAAAAAAATCTCTCTTTGCTATTTACATGCCCATAATAAGCAGGGTAACATGTTTGTTGTGGCAAAGTGCTACATCTTGAGACTCAGGATCTTCAGTTAAGATACTGATGGACTAAAGGATGTGATAAATAATATATGGATTTCTGTGGGTTATGTGGTCAGTGAAGGAATGTGAGAGTTCCCATTGTTGCTATGCACAATTTCAGCAACCTGCTGGTCAGTCCTACCAAGACTGAGAGTTGAATAACATCATTTCTGTATTTTCCTACTGCCTTTCATTTAATCTGATGTACATATGTGTAAAGGGTATTAAATAATCAGCTGGCCTTTTTTTCACCAAACAATGAATGTAAGCAACTTCATAAAACGAACCCTGACTCAGACCAGTATGTAAAATGAGATTCTCTCTAAACTGCTCCACAGCAGTCTGCTCCGACTGCAGAGATTCTCCAGTGTTCTAGTTAGGGGTGAAATGCTGTATACAGCTACATAACTTTTTACCCCAAATTAATGACGTTTGAGTTCATGGGTTTAATACTTTATAGGAGCTTCAATAAGAAATAGAATGTTCTTGGCAAAAGAAACAATTTTGCTTTTCTTATGGTTAGGGATATTCTCATTTGGGAAAGGAGTGTTGACAATCATAGGAGTTTGGAATTACGGTGAGGTGTGTGCACACAGAACTGTGGTTAAGAGCTTGGAATCAGGAGATTTGTACTTTACCACCTACTAACAGCGTGACCTGAAAAGGTTACCCCCCCTCTCTGGGCTTCGGTTTCCTTCTCTATAGAATACAAAAATGCCGCAGGTACACAGTATTAAGTCTCCTGAGGCTGAAGGATCACACTTCAGAATGGTATAGAATCACTCTGAGAAGTGTTTACAGATTATTATAAAAGATAACAATGTATCCACAGTAAATATTAATTAGAGACCATAAAAATCGTATTATTTAGCTAACCCTAATTAAACTTAAAAGGTTTTGCACAGCAAAGGAAATCACATGCAAAATGAAAAGACAACTGTCAGGATGGGAGAAAATACTTTCAAATGAAGCAACTGACAAAGGAATAATCTCTAAAATATACAAATAGATCATACAGCTCAATATCAAGAAAACAAAACAATTAAAACAATGAGCAGAAGATCTAAACAGACATTTCTCCAAGGAGACATAGAGATGAACGGATGACATACAGACCAGCACATGAAAGGATGCTTAATGTTACTAATTACTAAAGAAATGCAAATCAGAACTACAATGAGATATCACCTCATACTGGTAAGGGTGGTCATTAGCCCAGAATCCACAAAGAATAAATTTTGGAGAGGGTGTGGAGAAAAGGGAATCCTCTTACACTGGCAGTGGGAATGTAAATTGTGAGAGATACTATTGAGAATAGTATGGAGGTGCCTTAAAAAACTAAAAACAGAACTACCGTGTGACCCAGCGATCCCACTACTAGACATACACCCAGAAAAAAACATAATTCAAGACGACACATGCACCCAAGGTTCCCTGCAGCACTATTTACAGTTACCAGGACATGGAGACAACCTAAACATCCATCAGCAGAGGGCTGGATGAAGAAGATGTGGTGCGTATGCACAGAGGGATATCACTCAGTCATAAAACGGAGTGAAGTGGGTCACTTGTAGAAATGTGGATGGACCTACAGACTGTCATACAGAGGGATAACATTATACATAAACCAAATGATTTTTGTATGCGTATCATTCACAAACGTATTAGTCTTTCAATAGCCTTATTAGCATTGATAAAAATGGTGATGCAATGTTTGCTTCATTGCTGAGGTGAGTCGTCACTTTGCATTTTAAGAACTTTATTTTACTTATTATTTTATATTTTAAAATAAACCATGACACAGTGATAATGATGCTGCTGGCCTAGGAGTTAGGAGCTATGGATTCTACTTGGGGGGTTAGAATGATTAAGTCCTAAGGACTCTGCTGTGAACTGCCTACTATGGCTTAAGCATTCAGTAAGATAATTTATTTTAGTTTCGAATTCTGAAAGAAAAACTATGTATTATTTGAGAATCTTAACAAACACTTTTTTACTAAACTTTCTGGCAAAATACTTCACAAAGGCAAATTCAATAATGACATGTCAATACTATGTATTGGATATTGGTTTGTTACTGGATGCATATCTTGATCTGGAACTGACCAGGGTGAAAAATATGGCAAAGGGGAAATATGAGTTTTTTGACATCAAAAAGAAAGGTTGAAGTGGGCCTGGATCTATCTGCATTTCAGGCTGTACAACGTAGAAACTGTCCCAAAGGTGCTTTTTTCTAGGTAGTCTTATTTCCTTTGCCAACTAAGTTTTTGCTGGACTTAAGGGTTTATGTTTTCTTGACAATCAGTGACAATCAGTGATGTATATTCAAACTCACTATAGTGAGTTGGAATTTCTGAATTTTTTAATTTCTGAATTTTTGTTTCTTAGAATCATAGATTTCCTGTTAGGTTGAAGCTTGAAGTTCATCAAATTCATTTACCTTCAGCAACTACAGAACCTAAGGAGCAATTTTTCTTGTGTGAATGTTGATAATCAAGAACCACAGGCAAGAAAATGAACAGAGAAAATGAAAGGAAAAGAAATTCCAGAAATGAGTGTGTTTTCTTCTTCCCCACTACTGATACAACTTTGGTTGACACAGTTGCACATATATATATAGATATACACACACACACCCCCCACACACAGGTGGTGTAGTTTCAAGGGTAAAAAACACACGTGTAAAGCTTTGATGATAGCATTTTTTAACTCTCATTTTGACAACAGAAGAACTTTAATAGTTTTGTTACAGTCATTTTTACTTTAAAAAAGAAAATGAAAATGAAATTTCAAAATGCATTTCATAATGTCAAAGCAATCAAAAGAATTTAATCACAGAGGGAATGCTACAGTTAAGTGAATTAAGGAGGAAGTTAAGGTTTTCATTTCCAATTTTCCTCTTCCCTGCAATGGACATCAGGCAATTAAAGATCCTATAGAATTTTACAGTTTGCAGTCAACAGAGAGTAATGTATATATCTATCTGGCGGGGAAGGGGTTGTTGTCTACTTCCTTGCAACTGTCCTTGGGTATACATAATTAGCATGATCTATGCAATACTGCAAACTTTCTTTATTATTTACAAAGAATTCCTTGGCTTGCATAACATCTTGGACTATATTTTCCAAGTCTAGGGCAACATGATCTCTTTGTGGAATCCACAACATGAAACAAAATTCTCAAAACAATTTCATGAAGGCCTCTTATCTGTTTTACTTTTCCCAGGTGCCTTGGGGTGTTCCTGCTAGTATCATTTGCATCAAGTTTAAAACTAATGAAAATCCAAATACAATTAGAAAGAGAGATGGGGAAAGAGAGATTTCGAATCAGGGTGGATCCTCTCCTGGTGCTGGAGGGAAGAGGATTGTGATGCATCTTTGATAGCAGCAGAGGAGGAAATGAAACACTGATTGCAAGCCAGGGTAGACCTGACCATTAATATGAGGAAAATCAACATTATCCTGATTATTGCATGTGAGAAACAGATGCTATTCTTGCCTCTTTCTGCAAATGTAACAAAAGGCACGGTACATGCTGGGGACACCTAGGTGGGAATAACACATGATGTGCAAGTTTAAGAGGAAGGGGGCTCCTGCATCATTATCAAAATTCCAGGAATATCCAAATTTTGGCATCAGCATTAGTTTTTTTTTTTTTCCCTGAAGAAAAAAATTCCTTACTAATCAACAACTACTTAGTGCATTTGTCAAAAATATGATGTGTTAGGAGAGCCTCAACAGGTAAGGCCTGGATGCCTCTCCAAGCTCCACACTCATAACCCACCCCAACAGACACACAGACTCACCCAAAACATGTTCATTCCTCACTGCTCTTGAATGTTTGTCTTACAACTGCTCGAGTGACCCCCCACACCCCTCTTCTTTCTTTTCAGTTCTGAAAGTTCCCTCCTCTGTGTTCCCACAGCACATTTATCCAAACCAGTCCAATGGAAAGGCTAAGAGCAATGGGAAAAGCAGTCTTGTCTTCTTAGTCTGCATTCCTGCTCCTTGTCTAATCACTGATTGCGAGCCTTATCTTATTTTTCCTGCCCTTCACTTCTCTCATGATGGCACACTTCGTGCCTTTTAAAATACTGTTTTTCTCTTGTTGGTTTGTTTCAAAGAAGACAACTGTAAACAGCAGGAGAAAAATCAACATGTCTTTCTACTACACTGAATTTAACTATACGTCCACAGATTTGCTCATAAAATAAATCATCCTTTGATATTATAATACAACAAAGAAAGTCATTGCTGTCTTTGAAAGATGTGCCACTGTAATTTTTTTTATTGTCATTAGGTGGATAAATGTGGAGAAGCAATGAGGTATAATAAACGGGGAAATAATATGAAGTTATGAATGTGGTAAAAATAAAAGAATTTTCTTCTTAAAATATGTGCGCATATATATTATTTTCATACATGCAAGTTTTATATATCAGAGGGGATCGCTTACATTTTTAATCTGAGAGAGTGAAAGAAAATCTGACACGATTCATCCAAACTTGCTTCCTCTACAGGGAACATAGTTAGTATATAACTAACACGTCTGCTGAAAACCTGAGCAACTGAAAGGAGCCTAAAATTACCTCCACACCATCACCTAATCCTTCTCCCTATGTCCTCCTCCCCAAATCACGAAAATATTGACATCCATAAACCTCACAAGGTGTCAGATCTAGGTGTAATCAAATAGAATATGGATGGAAAAAGTTTGTAATAAAAAGCCAGCGTTGCATTCGAGGACTAACTGAGCTGCGCTGGAGAAGGTGCTTAGATGAAACCTCCCAGAACCCTCGGGCACATCTTTGACCAGTTAGGCAGGCCCCGTGCTCTGCAATTCCTCATTCCTCCAGGGGAATTGTTCTGCCTCTTCCCTGGCTCCTCCTCCTCCCATCAAGGGTCTGACACTGCCCATTGACCACGTTTATTTTTCTGGCTTTTGGCACTAGGAGCTGGTCTGCTGTAGGATAAAAGTGGAATTCTCTGCTGTCTGCAGGGCTTTCCCCAGGGAGCAGAGCATGAAACCCAAACTTATATATAAAATCATATCCTGTTTGCAAACATCATATTCCCTTTGCTTCTCACTAATCTAGTCCTATAAACCCCAGCACAGCTTGAGAGCCCATTCCTCATCTAAACAAATGCCATAAGCCCCTTTATACTTTTACAACCATGTCAAAAAATAATATTGCCTGCCAATAGTGATGTGATTGGAGTTGCCTCCTCCGAGCCATAAAAGAAGTGCCGAGTCTGTTATCAATTTCTCTAAGTGTATCAGGGGAATTACGGGTCGATTCAGTTCCAAGTTATAAATGACAACTCAAAAGCCGCAGAAGTGTTTGAAGCTGGGAGCTGATGACGACATTATCATAAAAGCCTGCTCGTCCTTGCTTTTGTGGTTTTTTTTTTTTTTTGGCCTATCAAGTGAAGAGGGAAAAATAAGGCTGAGAAATGACTTCAAGATTTCTTCACACAGCAGCAGGTCAGATGGCCAGGAAAATGATCACTATTTTTAGTGATATACCCTGAGGAGTGAGAACTAAAGTGGTTCAGCACTGGCTTTTGTTTCCAGAGTCCCTTAATTATCTGTTTCACTGTATGATGACCAAGGCCTGGGGTTTGGTAAAATGCTCTTTTCAATTGGTACATTTTCCTGTAGTGCAATCACACAGTAATCAGAAGTGAGTCATGCTGTAGTAACGAAACAAAATGAGAACCAAACACAAAGGAATTCTGAGACCTTGAGATCGTTGTTCAAAACACCATTCTGGAGAGTACACTTTAAAGCGCCTTAGATACCACTCATGCATTGAGCTACCCGAGCAAATAATCACATGCCATTTTATAGGAAAATCAAATAAGTAGTAGAGATTTTTTAACTTCATAATGCCCCAGGTAGACCACTCAAAAGCCAATTAATCCATCAGCATTCAGTAGGTACAAATAAAACCCATCTAGTAGGAAAGTATATTTTCTAGGTAACTGCAGTTTATCATAACAATTGGGGAGTATAAAGTGTTTTAGGATTTAAATCAATGGGTTCATCTTAGATAATATGAACCAGAAGGGTGCCTTAAGACAAAAGCAATTTCAGTGCTAGGGTGCCCCCATGTTGCTGCCAAGCTGGCCCACTCCAAGTTCATACTGGATATCTTTTGTATACTTAAGATGTCTCGGACCGTCCTGGAGGTAAAAATTAATACAAATCCATAGGACCCAGTTTCTCTTAGGACTTCTATCAAAACCAAAGATCTCAAGAGTCTAAGATGTTCTAAGAAGACAATAAGGTTCCTAAAAGAAACAAAAACACTGAATCAAGCTAGTTCTCTAGCATCAACAAGTGTAGATATACACAACACAACACATACACGTATGCACACTCACTTAGACCTACATAAATACCACCAGAAGACCTATAGGCCAACTTTATAAAAAGAGGTGCTTCTCTCAAGCCCTTTCCAGTAACAATGGAGTCAAACTAATCGACGCTTACTTTTCCTGCTTCTGCTTGTCCAAGCTAGGTTTCTCTACCACCCTCACTGCCACTATACTGATTACATCAGTGCTAATCTATGACACCCACTGTGCCAAAGCAGCAGTCTCTGTTCATTCCTTGGGCACCTTAAGAGTTTACTAGAGCAGTTCTTGCTAAAGAATAAGAAGTGTCGGTGGCATGGGTTTAGCATAGCTGAGTAGATGTACTTTGTGTTCAAGGGACAGTGAGCCGCAGGCACAGCAGAGGACAAGCTTGGGATGTGGGTCCTAGAGAGCTATCCTCATTTCAACTCTGGGTCATGAATTAAATGTACTTGTAAATGAGTCGGGGTTTGATGACCACCACTCTCTAACAGCTTTGCTTTCCTCCCGATCACCAAATCCACAGAGCAGTCATTAGCTTTGTTTCACTCTCTGCCTTGTTTGCAGATAATCAGCCATTCTCCTCAAACAGCCACTTGGGATGTCAGAAAATAAGTGCAAAAGCCAATCAAAAAATGGGCCAAAGAACTAAATAGGCATTTCTCCAAAGAAGACATACGGATGGCTAACAAACACATGAAAAGATGCTCAACATCACTCATTATCAGAGAAATGCAAATCAAAACCACAATGAGGTACCATTTCATGCCAGTCAGAATGGGTGCGATCCAAAAGTCTACCAACAATAAATGCTGGAGAGGGTGTGGAGAAATGGGAACCCCCTTACACTGTTGGTGGGAATGCAAACTAGTACAGCCACTATGGAGAACAGTGTGGAGATTCCTTAAAAAACTGGAAATAGAAGTGCATTATGACCCAATAATCCCACTGCTGGGCATACACACCGAGGAAACCAGAATTGAAAGAGACACGTGTACCCCAATGTTCATCGCAGCACTGTTTATAATAGCCAGGACATGGAAACAACCTAGATGTCCATCAGCAGATGAATGGATAAGTAAGCTGTGGTACATATACACAATGGAATATTACTCAGCCATTAAAAAGAATACATTTGAATCAGTTCTAATGAGGTGGATGAAACTGGAGCCGATTATACAGAGTGAAGTAAGCCAGAAAGAAAAACACCAATACAGTATATTAATGCACATATATGGAATTTAGAAAGAAGGTAACGATAACCCTGTATGCGAGACAGCAAAAGAGACACAGATGTATAAAGTCTTTTGGACTCTGTGGGAGAGGGAGAGGGTGGAATGATTTGGGAGAATGGCATTGAAACGTGTATAATATCATATAATAAACGAATCACCAGTGCAGGTTCAGTGCAGGATACAGGATGCTTGGAGCTGGTGTACTGGGACGACCTAGAAGGATGGTACAGGGAGGGAGGTGGGAGGGGGGTTCAGGATGGGGAACACGTGTACACCTGTGGCGGATTCATGTTGACGTGTGGCATAACCAATACAATACTGTAAAGTAATTAGCCTCCAATTAAAATAAATAACTTTAAATTAAAAAAGAAAAAGAAAAGCAACAACAATAAAAGCCAATGAGACCCATTCAAAAAGTCAGCTAATTCTCTGCTTTCTAGAATGGCTTTGCAAGCTCCTGGCTCCACAGGAGGGTTGAGAAAAATGAGCAAGGATTACTGTGGGATGGTGACTGTCCTGTGCTGGGAGTCAAAGTGTGAAGCTCATGGTGAGCTGCCACAAAGGGGACCACACTGCATTAGCCGCATAGCTGTGCTGCTGGGCTCCAGGGACCACGGCTGGTCTGCTGAAGATGAAAGCTTTGAAAGGACCTAAGCTGCATGTTAACCTCATACTGCAAGCCTTTTTACAGGTGACTTCAGGAAAATAACTTCTTTATATATTAAGTTTTAAATAATAAATTTATCTTTATTATTCTATTTATCAAAGGAGAAACTACTTCTTTGAGCTTTCAGGTTCTTATCTGCAAAACGGTATTAATGACTGTTTTATAAAGTTGTTATAAACCCCAGCTGTATGCCAGCAAACTGTAATGTCCAAATGGACATTGGCTGTAGCTGCCGTTCTTACTTCTACAAGGCAGGGTCCCAGATGAAGGAATAGCAAGATTATCCTTGCTTTATTGAACATCACTGAAATGATAGAATTAGCTAAAAAGATAGGGGATTTCCCTGCGTAAAATTTAGTTATAGAAAAATAATTGCCTAATATATACACAGGACTAGCTGTGTTCTTTTTTCCTTCAATTACCTAAGAAACTTAACAGACTTAAATTCCTAAGTCCTTGGAAACCTGATCTAGAATTATTTTGTTCTATCTTGATTTAGCACTCAGTTCTATAGGATGAGGGCTTTCCCGGTGGCTCAAACATTAAAGAATCCGCCTGCAACGCAGGAGACCTGGGTTTGATCCCTGGGTTGGGAAGATCTCTTGGAGAAGGGAACTGTAACCCACTCCAATACTCTGGCCTGGAGAATTCCATGGACTATACAGTCCACAGGGTCACAAAGAGTCAGACACAAATGAACGACTTTTCCTTTTCACTTTCTATAGGATTATGGCTTGTTACTGGTAAGGGTTAACTTTAAGTAGACTATAAGTTATAGGATATGTTTTAATGACCCACAAAAATATCGACATTTTTCCTCATACACTGTTGGATTTGAACAAATTTGTCTTTGAAATATGGTATAAATATCCTGGATCAAAAAGGCTTCATTAATTACTGAAGACAAAAAGACCTCAGGAGGTTCACAAACAAAATATCCCACAATGCAAAGTGCTTTGTGAAGTTTATACCGTTTTCTCCAGGAATATAATGTATCTGCATACTCAGAGTAACTATTGAAAACTGAAATCTGCTATAACACTAAGTTAAACCTTCTTGTATTACCTTTTCTCCAGCAATATAAATGTCTAGCAAATCAGCTTCACACAAGGACCTGCAGTGCTCAGGGTCCGACATTTGGATTACTTAGGTATTTTCACAATCTTGAGACTCTTAATAATTCCTGGACATGGGTATTTGTATTTTCACGTGGCACTGAGCCCTACAAATCATCTGGCCAATCCTGAAGTCCAGAATAACTTTTATACTGAGAAACAGGCTTAAGCACAACTGACCAAATAAATCAAAGAATATATTTCTGAAATTTATGTTATTTAAAAGCAGTCAACAGAAACAATCCCATTTACCACTGCATCAAAAAGAATAAAATATCTAGGAATAAACCGAGCAAAGGAGGTGAAGGACCTATACTCACAAGATGAGTATTTGGAAAGAAACAAGATGACACAGATGGAGAGATTAGACCATGTTCTTACACTGGAGTGATCAACATTGTGAAAATGACTGTACAACCCAAAGCAACCTACAGATTCAATGCAATATCTATTAAATTATCAAAGCTATTTTTCACAGAATTAGATCTAAAAAACTATAGAAAAAATTTGCACAAAAGACCACAAATAGCCAAAGCAATCCTGAGAAAGAAAAATGGAGCTGGAGGAATCAGGCTCCCTGATTTCTGACTATACCACAAAGCTACAGTAGCAAAGCAGTTAAGTACTGACAGGAAAAAAGAAATAAATATCAACAGAACAGTACACAAAGTCCAGAGATAAACCCAGGCACCTATGGTCACCTAGTCTTTGACAAAGGCAAGAACATAAAATGGAGAAAAGACTGTCTCTGCAGTAAGTGGTGCTGGAAACACTGGACAGCTACATGTAAAAGAATGAAATTAGAACATCCCCTAACACCAAACCAGAGAAGGCAATGGCAAACCACTCTAGCACTCTTGCCTGGAAAATCCCATGGATGGAGGGGCCTGGTGCGCTGCAGTCCATGGGGTTGCTAGGAGTCGGACAGGACTGAGCGACCTCACTTTCACTTTTCACTTTCATGCACTGGAGAAGGAAATGGCAACCCACTCCAGTGTTCTTGCCTGGAGAATCCCAGGGACGGGGGAGCCTGGTGGGCTGCCGTCTATGGGGTCGCACAGAGTCGGACACGACTGAAGCGACTTAGCAGCAGCAGCAGCAGCAGCAGGTACCACCAAACACAAAAATAAACTCAAAGTGGATTGAAGACCTAAATGTAAGGCTGGATACTATAAAAGTCTTAGAGGAAAACAGAGGTAGAATACTTTCTGACATAAACTACAACACATGTTTTTTGATCCACCTCCTAAAGAAATGAAAATACAAACAAAATTAAACAAATGGTATCTAATTAAATTTAAAAGCTTTTGCACAGCAAAGGATACCATAAACAAAACAAACAGCCCTAAAATGGCACAAAATAATAGCAAACAAAGCAAAAGCAACAGGGATTAATTTCCAAAATAGCTCATGCAGATCAATATTTAAAAAAAAAAAACAACCCAATCAAAAAATGGGCAGAACACCTAAATAGACATTTCTCCAAAGACATACCGACGGCCAAAAAGCACATGGAAAGATGCTCAACATCGCTAATTATTAGAGAAATGCAAATCAAAACTACAATGAGGTATTCCCTTACACCGGTCAGAATGGCTATCATCAAAAAGATCTACAAACAATAAATGCTGGAGAGGAGCGGAGAAAAGGGAACCAAGTGTACCACTGGTGGGAATGTAAATTGGTACAACCATTATTCTTAAAGATACATGCACCCTAATGTTCACTGCAGCACTATTTACCATATCCCAGACATGGAAGCAACTTAGATGTCCATCAAGAGAGGAATGGATTTTAAAAAGTATAGTACATATATACAATGGACTATTGTTGTTGTTTAGTAGCCAAGTCTTGTCTGACTCTTGCAACCCCATGGACTGTAGCTAGCTAGGCTCCTCTGTCCATGGGATTTTCCAGGCAAGAATATTGGAGTGGGTTGCCATTTCCTTCTACAGGGGATCTTCCTGACCCAGGGATCAAACCCATGTCTCCTGCATTGGTAGGTGGATTCTTTACTACTGAGCAACCAGGGAAGCCTCACAATGAAGTAATGTCTTTTGCAGCAACATGAATGGACCTACAGATTGTTGTACTGAGTGAAGTGAGCCAGACAAAGCCATCTATCATATGATATCATTTATACATGGACTCTAAAAAACAAAAAGGTACAAATAAGCTTATTTATAAAACAGAAAGTCACCGATGTAGAAAACAAACTTATGGAAAGGAAACAAAGGAAAGGAAGGTAATAAATTGAGATATGAGCATTGACATATACATACTACTATATATAAAACAGATAACTAACAAGAACCTACTATATAGCATAGGGAACTCTACTCAATATTTTGTAATGACCTATATGGGAAAAAAAAGTCTAAGAAAAGAGGCTGTATGTATATGTGTAACTGATTTACTTTACTGTACACCTGAAAGTAACACAACATTGTGTATCAACTATACTCTAATAAAAACATTTTTTTAAACCAGTCAACTGATACTTACCCCAAGTCCACCACATGGTAATGAAGAAAAAAACTTTTGAGAGGAGTCACCTACATAGTAAAAAGACATGAAAAACATATAAATTTGAATATAATTATAGTTTTTAAAATCTAGGGTTTTATTAATATATAATATTATGTCACATGGTATTTATCATTTGACTCAGAGGGAAACTGATCAAACTTTATATTGTTAAGAACTCAAAGCAAATTGATACACATATATACACATATATTATTACCTGTAGAGTTTATTGCCCCACATGAACAAACACATACCTATGAATTTAATTCTCAAGATTTTTTGTCAACTGCCCTACACTATTTATAATATATCATAATATCCTTTCTATTTATACCTTATCGTATATCACTCAGCCGTTCCTTAAGTGTATCCCTCTAATGTGATGCTCTGAGCCACAAGGTTTATGAAATACACTCTCAATTTTCACATGCTCCAAATATGAAAATTTTTATCTAAGTATACAGACTTATCCCTAAATTCTAAACATTTCAGATATAGCTGAGGCCAAGTATATGATAAGCCTCTCCATTATTCACAGTATTTTAAACAAATAAGTCACAAAACCACAAAAAGGATAACCTTTTCGGGATCTAAAGTAAAGTCGCTCAGTCATGTCAGACTCTTTGCAACCCCATGGACTGTAGCCTATCAGGCTCCTCCGTCCATGGGATTTTCCAGGCAAGAGTGCTGGAGTGGATTGCCATTTCCTTCTCCAGGGGATCTTCCCGACCCAGGAATCGAACCCGGGTCTCCCGCATTGCAGGCAGATGCTCTGAAGTAAATGTCAAAATCTTACTTATGACTATCTGTTGAAATTGAGATTTCATGGAAGTTTTAATCATTTTTGTTTACAAGCACTTCATTTTTCTATATTATCTACTGCATGTATGGAGAAAACCAGAATTAACACTCCTAAAGCTCCAAGACTTGTCTTACAAAGTAACTAAAGGAAAGGCAAGTGGGCATTTCTATATCATAGTTAACTATCTCTGAAGTGATTCATATGGGTCACTGAGGAGATCAGTGGTAGAACCAGGTACAAATCTCCACTTCACTTATCCTAACTGTTGATAATCAATGAAATAAATAATAAAAATTGAAAACAGGCTTGTGATGAATCTTATGTGTCATGTCAGTAAAAGTCTAAATAGATTCTTCTGTCACAGAAGAAAGTTTATTTTGACAACAATAAACTGTATAAGTTGAGTTTTCAAATGCAATTGCTAAGATGGAAAACTATAAAGAAATGTCTAAGTGCAAATGAAAAAGTAAGATATCTCATTTTATATATATATATATAAGGACTTCGAATGGAAAAAAGACGAAAAGTCAACAGAAAAAAAATCATGAAAAAATATTAAAATTGGAATACTGATATCAGTAAAAGATACATAAGCATTTTTATGGATAGCTTGGGGCATAATAAAAAGTTTTCTTAAGTTGTTCCTTATAACAAAGATAATTCTGTGTCAGTGAATATTTTGCAAGGATGTATTCCTATGTGAAATTAAAATAAAAATTATGTATATTTTAATGTCTGAACTCCTTCTTCCATAGTCAGTGAAAAGGGCTAAAGGTAATATTACAATGGAATAAAGTAATTTTTAAAGTAATTTGAAAAAAATGATTAAACTCTAAGTAAATACAGAAGACAAATAATACTTGAGAATCTACTTCAGCACCATTTAAATAATACTAAACAACCAAATTAATCAATAGTTTAAACTTAGTAGTGTGTAAGAAAAGCTTATTTCATTGAGTTGACTTATTTTTTAATAATGTTACATCACCTTATCCATGGACTGAGCTCCAGTTAGCCACAAGATAATGAAAACTGGTAGTGAGAATGACAGGAAAATTAATGCTAAGGAAAACCTCTCACCAGAAATGATTGGAGAGAATGTTTTAAAAGTGTCATCTTACAGGGTCTAGAGTATTTAAAGAGATAAATGGTGCCCATTTTCAAATCTAATTATTTTATACTTTATTGATGTCTTTCATGATACAAAGACTGATGAATCTGGTCATAGTGAATTTTTATGTAAATCCTTTCTCCTAACACCAGAACATAATTGTTGAAAGTAGTAATATCAATTAAACTCTGCGTGTGTACACTGACAAACCCTCCCGCACCATCTGTGGCGGGAGGGATTAGAGGAAGAAGAGGAAGTGTGGGAGTAAAAGAAAGGGATAAAGAGAAAATATCTTGATGACTGTGAATTTCTACACATTCATCGCAGCTTCAATCTGGCTTTCGAGATTTAAATTAAAAAAACAAGCCCCAAGAATTCAAATTTCATAAAGAACAAAAAAATATGAGAAGTTAAACTTTTAAAAGAACAAGATTTTAAATTTAGACCCTGAATTGAAGAAGTTGTTTCTGAATTGATGGGAGAATGTGATGTAGTTCAGAAGCATCATCAAATCTGAATTTAGTGCTAGACATCAAGACCAAGCAATACAATATCCTTGTTTCCTTTTACCCCTGTAGCCTGCACATAAGGCTGACATTGTTGCACTGATCCCTGAGAGATGCCTATAGAACTCCACATGTGTATCTACAGTTAACTCTGAAATCATCCACTGTATGAATTTTATTTCACAATGAATATTCAAAACTAATGAGATAAATGGCCAAATTATTTGTACAAAATTGTAAAAAAATAAATAATTGATTGTTGGTGCTTTTATCGCATATATATTTGAAAAGGACTATTATCCAAGTTCTAAATTATAAATTATAAATATATAATTAACTATAATTATTATAAATATATAATTAATTATAAATATATGAATATATAATTAATTATAAATATAATATATAAATATATAATTAATTATAATTTTAAAATATTCAAATCTTTAAATGATATTCATGTTTTGAGAAAGTCAGCTTTTCTCAAAAGTGTCAAATTTCATTAAAAAAATTAAAAAGTGGTATTGCCATGTTTTATAAGTAGAACAGTTCAAAGCTGCCAAAGTCGAAACTTCCAAACAGTTCAAAGCTGCCAAAGTTGAAACTTTTACAAATATAGCCTTTCTCTTAATATGTGGAATATGGTTATCGTGGAACATCTCTGAAACACCTACATGTAAATTTATCTTAATTAAATCCAAAGTTTGAGATCTAGTTAAAAAAAAAAAAGAAATGGGGAAAGTTTTCTACTTGTTTTCTCCTAACTAAATTAACAAACAATAAAAATGAACATAGTTTCCTATCCTTAAAATGCATGAGTATTTCGACCACAGAAGACTGTGCAAGTTATTGTCTGATTTACTTCACCATTTTGGTAAACTGGGTGGAATTATTAATTCATGCTAAAATAAGGAAATTTATTGCACAATATACAAAGCAAAAATTGCTTTATGTAAAAATCTCCATGTGCAGAGACTGACTCCAGCAACAGAAAAAAGAAAAATAACACACAGAGTGTAAATATCTAGATGGACTCACTTGCTTTATGTTAATATATAAGTTTAATTCTACTACACAGATTGTCTTTCATCAAATTTTCATAATGTTTTCTAAAACCTGAGTAATCTTCCTGTGTTCTCTTTTATGTCAATTTCTCCCCACCCGGCATGCACATAAATACACACACACACACACACACACACACACACACACACACACCTATATACACTTACTTCATAAATTTAGGGATGCCTGCCACTTGTTTTAAAAGGGTAGATTTTTAATGTTAAAATTGGTGACTGTTAATTTCCCCTCATAACTGCTTTCTAAGATGCCTGTCTACTACATGTCATCCGCTTGCTTTCAAATTGTTTAAGACCAGTTAACATAAAATCATCTTGAAGTAATACTGAATTGGGTGAAAGAGTCCAATAATTTGGAACTGACATAACAGGCTTACTGGAAAGAAAGTGACTTTCAAGAAAAAGCCCTAAAATGCATTTTTAGTTAAAACATAATCTTTTGGGCATACATCACCATGTCATGCATTATTATTCTATTATAAAAGATTACTAATAAACTTAATTAACAGAATCGTTTCAACTAAAATGTTTCTGTCATGAACTTTCTTCAATACTGTTGATTCTATCATTCATACAAAGTTTATATAAAGCAGTGAAACATAAATTTTACTTCAAAATCTGATAATAAAGTTTGGAAAAATCATACTTTAAAGGTTAGGTTTATTAGTTTTCTACTTCTGCCAACTACTATTTGATTCCATAACTAAAACATGTACTACATAGAGTCTATTAAGATTTAAAATGCAATCTTACTATAAAATACAGGGTTTTAGGTATAGTAATAAGGAGTTTTTCACTTAAAATGAGTTATTTTGTGCCCTTGTGTGTTGAGATCATATAAGAAAAGAACTGAAAGACACAAAATAAATTTGAAAGGTGAAGATAAATTCACATAAAAATGTGAAAAAAATTTAGATTAAAAATGTAAACAAACTTCACAATGCATTTACTCCCATCAGCTGCAACACGGTGACACAAATGCTATTCAAATAAAAGTCAACATCATAAAACCTGCACTGCCATTTTTCCTAAAGTAGGATTTTCTTAATCTACATTGGCTAGATTGTAAACCACTCATTCCACAGAGCACTGCTGTTGGAAGAGCTCTTTATCACACTGCTGGCCAAGTACTCTGAACTGACAGCAGTACTGACTAATGACAGTGCTGGAATGTGCTTTCTCAGTAGAATGGAGGCCCATACAGACCTAGGAGTGTTCTGGGGTCCAGCTTCTGTCCGTCCAGGGGGTTGGTGCCATACAACAGTGAGTGATGTTCGGAATGAACAAGCTGTATTTCCTCCAGGCTGGCTTTTCGACCTTGAATTCGCTGAAAGAAAACAGCAGAAGTCTACCGTACTTCACTGACAACATTTAGGAGAAAATAAGACCCTAAGTCACATTTAAGATGATTAATAATGGGCTGAGTTTCATCATGGAGTAATGTGGCATTGATTTGCATAACAAAGGACCATAATAATACATGAAAAATGAGTGTATACAAAGTTCAGATCCAATGGATTGCTTAAGCCTAAATGGGCAATTGACATAAAACATATTCTTTGGCATAAAAAGATATCTATAGAAAGTTAATAACTAATAAAAATTTGGTAATAATTAATAGTTAACTCCTTTGTAAAAGCATGTAGTTAAAAACAGGAACTACTGCTTAGCTGAGAAGTAAATTCATTAAACTCTTACTTTACACTCACCCAAAGAAGCTGTTGAAACAGATTCCTTACTGTTTCTTAAAAGAACATAAATCCCAATACATTAATATATTTGATGATTCCCCATATGCTGATCATGTCATGTGTGTCACCTCACAGTCGTGTTCATCTAGATCAATGTCATTCAAAATATGTAACATGGGAATTGATCACAGTTCAGGAACAGAATGGTCTGTGATGAGGTCTACATAGACTTGAGAGTAAATATGGAGAAACTTTTATGGCAACCCCTGACAGAGTATTTTAAATGTCTGTTGAATCAGATACAATCATGCATGTCTTCAATTTTTATTTCATTATTGTAGTATCTCATTTTGAATGTATTTTATAGAAGCATTAGTCTGTGACAGAATGGAAATTGAACAAAAACAATAACTCTTATTTAATCAGAGATAATTTGAGATACTCTATATTCAATATTTCTACATCCATGTTAGGCAGAAACTTGCGTCTTAGCTAACAAAGAATGATTCTTCGACACAGACAAAACTGCACATAAGTTAAGTCTCAGGCAATGGACAAAGTGTTCTTCTTGGTCACATCTCTCAGTTGACGAATCTTTTGAACCAGTAAACACTGTGCTGGTGTATGAAGTTAATTAGCCTTATTTTTTAACTTGCTATACTTCCTAAAATTACCCAGATAGAGTTTATATTTTATTTAAAATATGTATCACAACAAGACACTTGTAAGGCAATATATTAGCAGAGAACTACAGTAAAATTCGAAGACAGTCTGTTCAGGGAATGCTGACTTCTCATGTTCCTGACCATGAATTACCAGTTGACCTACAATCATCAGGTGACAACAACTGCTCTCAGGACCAAGAAAATTCCACACTCAGTCTCCCTAGTTTCAGGTGATGCTGCTGCTGTCTGATTCTCCAAGGGGGCGAAAGGTTCAGGGAAAAGAACCTTGATACACTGATACTTCCTAGAAGTTTATTGGCTAGTGGTGCTTGTCACTGAAAATAAATCATTTCTCAGTGCGAGAGGAATAGCAGGGGACTTGAGGGCTAACAGGAAGGTAACAGGAATGATGTAAAACAGAAACTTCTTGACACTGTGCCATTATGTGCTGAATAAATAAACAAATGCTTATGGCATTTTCATTGCCAAAGCACTGAAGTTCCCTATGTTTGACACCCCATTTACATTTCTAGAAAAATAAAAAAAAATATGCTCTAGAGAAATTATTCCTGGGGAGGTTTAAATGCTGAAATTAAACCAGGCAGGTAATGCTGAAGACTAGGGCAAAGTTATGATGGCCATCTGGTCAGCCACTGCTCTCATCAATAAACAAACACGTTACTGACCTAGATGGCTCGCTGGTAAAATACATTTGGAAATGTTTCTGGAAGACCAGAACGATCAAAGAAACAAAATGACAAGTAATGAGAAAAGGAAAGTTCAAAGTCTCTATTAAAGGGAAACATTTTAAATGTGAGATTTCAGCGGGTGGAAAATCCCCCAAGATAAGCAGTGGTAACTCCACCGTCTGAGTCATCTGAAATTAGAACGAGCAGCATGCTGAAAACCAGACTGTGGCAACCAGTCCCAGTCTGGCAGAATAATGAACACCATGAAATATCAGGGCTTCCCGCTCTCATTTCTATGAATCTATGAAACCCATAGCCACTAACATCTACACACTGATACGGTCAGACATCCATATCTTAAACAAAGCCAGCTCTAGCTAACAATCAGACCCACATTTGGACTACTATCATAAAGCTCCATCCCCTTTCCCATAAGGACATTTTTCTACTCTACAATGAATGTTTGCTTCTGGTATAATGTTAAATACCATGAGCAATAAGTACAGCTCTATGTTTTCACAAACTAGTCATATGTATTCACATACCATACATTCCATGCATCTCCCAACTCCCTTCTCATTCTCCCACAACCTCACTAGGCTGAACGCTCAATCACACACTTGAAAAATAATCTGCTAACAAGATTCAATTATTGACAGTAGCTCAAGTGCTGATAAATCTTAAGAGGACACCTGCTGCACCTCAGTCATTCCCTTGTGGAATATCAGTTAACTAACAGTAAGGGCAGAGCATCTGGCCCAGCCCACATCAGTCAGTCAGTCAGTTCAGTCATGTCCGACTCTTTGTGACCCCAAGGACTGCAGCACGCCAGGCTTCTCTGTCCAGCACCAACTCTCAGAGCCTACTTAATCTCATGTCCATCGCACTGGTGATGCCATCCAACCATCTCATCCTCTGTCGTCCCCTTCTACTCCCACCTTCAATCTTCCCCAGCATCGGGATCTTTTCCAATGAGTCGGTTCTTCGCATCAGTTGGCCAAAGTATTAGCGTTTCAGATTGAGCATCAGTCCTTCCAATGAATATTCAGGACTGATTTCCTTTAGGATAGACTGGTTGGATCTCCTGGCAGTCCACTTACTCTAAGAGTATTCCTCCCTGGTTTATACCCTAGTCTCCCCTTCATCACTAAAATGTAACAAAGGGCACAAGTTTGCCCTTTGATTTCTTTCTCCTGCCTCTCCACACTTCTTTTTGACTCCTGGGAAATATCTTACATTCGCTCATTTTATTACTACAGAATGTGTTTAAAAAAAAATCCTTACACTATATATAAATAGCAATTCTTTTTTGTTGTTGTTGATTGTTCTAGATTTTTTTTTCCTCCTGTGGCATGTGGGATCTTAGTTCCCCAACAAGGATCGAATTCATGCCCCTTTCAGTGGAAGCATGGAATTTTAACCAGTGGACCACCAGGGAAGTCCCAAGATATAAGCACTAATTCTTTACAATCCTTTCTGCTTCTATGCCCACTGGAGAATCAGACCCACAAACAAGGTGTACATGTTTCTACAGAAAGAGAGCAGTGGAAACCATTTCAATATGAAAAACGGCTTCTACCTGGAGAAAGTATCTGGAGAAAACGCGTTCTAAGATGTATATCTCTAAGAGGCACTGCTATGGGAACTCCGTGAATGACTAAGCTAAAAATGCTGAAATAGCAACAGCTCTCCCCTTTCCTTAACACTGAGTATCTCTTGGAGTAGTTCGTTTTGCCTCACTATCATCAGATATCTTAAATTCATCACATTCTACTTTTCCTCTCAAACTGAAGTCTCCAACGGTTTTCATTTTCTGGTATCATCATCAGAAATTTATTAAGTGACATGTTTATGCTTAAATATAGACTGTCCCGTTTAATCCCTTCCCATATTTTCAATTTCCTGTGTACCCTTTATTCCTTCAGCTCTCTCTCATGATGTGCTCTTGAGCCAAAGGTCAAGAGTATAATGAGTCACAAAATAGGATAAAGTGCTCTGATCATCGTAATGTAGGGAGATACTGATTTCCGTTCTCAGAGATATTTAGCTGGCAGTACGTCTACCTAAAGTCATCTATGATTCTGACCAAAAGAATTTTTGAGAATTCTGAGTATATGGACACTCAATGCATATACGGGATGGCACAGGTATCCATCCAGGTATTTCTCACTAGAGAGCCTAACGTACATCTTAAATATCTTGCCAGTATGTGTCTAAGAAAGGAAACTTACAGCTCTCCCTTCTATTTCCTAGTAAAGACACCCTGCGATATAGGATGTAGGATATCATTACTCTATTTCCACTCTCTGTGACCTGCACTCAAGTAGTTTCTTCCTATAGAGTAGGAAAGGAACTCCTGTGCTAAGTGTCTATTCTGTGCTAAGCACCTGAGGACTAAGGTCTTCTTCATTAGATCAGCACCCCAAACAGTGTACATTCAGGTTTGAAGTCTGATGAACGTTGTTCAAAATGACCGTATCATTGAGTCTCACAACACACCATGGCTTGCTCCTAAAGAAGTGGTCTTTCTGAATTAAAGCCTGTTAATGCAACCTGATTATAGAAGGAATGTTCTGAACATGACCTACAAAGTCATACTGCAACAGGATAAAACGCAGCCTACCCATACCCACCCACACACAGAGCACACACACGGTATAGATTCTTTTTTTTTTTTTTTTGCCAAGGAGCAGGGAGAAAAGGAAACAGTTCTATTCCTTCCCCTCCTGTGTTCAAAGCCTGGATTGAGGCCAGTGTCCTAATCAGTTCTCATTGGCCCTGGAGGAATCAGAACCTTTTGTAAAATATAATAAAGGGCATAAAATCATGATAAAATGCATGAAAAAGCAGTGCCTTTGGTTAGGGAACTAGAAATAATTTAGCAGAACAGATGGATTGCATTGGTTTGGTATTACTGAGGACATGAAAGGGCTCATTTTGTGGCAGTTCCAAACTAAGAGAAAATGTCTAACTTAAATTTGACAAGTCAAAGTACCTGCCTCTGCTGGGGGAGACCCCATTTTCTTTCATCATTTTCAAAGCGGTGACATATTAGGCAAGAATTTTCATTGATATATCTCATTTTCTGAAAATATTTTATCCACTGTCCCTAAATATAGGGATGCATTCTTATTTTTTTCTACAAAGATCTGTAGGGCTGCAGACTTAAAGAATAATAAATGACTTATGATTGGAAAAGTTACCTTCTGTTACAAAGCCTATACTTCATATTTAATGAATCAGTTCACACCTATTCATTATTGTGTATATACTTCTCTCTTAAGCAAAGCAAAAAATCTGATCTCACTGCTCATGCCAAGCTTAGCAATGCAGTTTTCACATGCTACAACCAACTGCTTCTTTAAATGTTACCAAAAAAGAGTTTATATGCCCTCCCCCCCTATATTATCTCCTTCCATAGCTCCCTCATCATCTAATAACCTGTTCTCCTCGAATTTTTCTTATCCAGAAAGAAAAGGAGTAGGGAAAGAAGAGTTAGGGAATTCCCTAGTGGTCCCATGGTTCAGTTCAGTTCAGTTTAGTCTCTCAGTCGTGTCCGACTCTTTGCAACCCCATGAATTTCAACACGCCAGGCCTCCCTGTCCATCACCAACTCCTGGAGTTTACCCAAACTCATCTGCAACGAGCTGGTGATGCCATCCAGCCATCTCATTCTCCGTTGTCCCCTTCTCCTCCTGCCCCCAATCCCTCCCAGCATCAAAGTCTTTTCCAGTGAGTCAACTCTTTGCATGAGGTGGCCAAAGTATTGGAGTTTCAGCTTCAGCATCAGTCCTTCCAATGAACACCCAGGGCTGGTCTTCTTTAGAATGGACTGGTTAGATCTCCTTGCAGTCCAAGGGACTCGCAAGAGTCTTCTCCAACACCACAGTTCAAAAGCATCAATTCTTCAGTACTCAGCTTTCTTCACAGTCCAGCTCTCACATCCACACGTGACCACTGGAAAAACCATAGCCTTGACTAAACGGACCTTTGTTGGCAAAGTAATGTCTCTACTTTTTAATATGCTGTCTAGGTTGCTCATAACTGTCCTTCCAAGGAGTAAGCGTCTTTTAATTTCATGGCTGCAGTCACCATCTGCAGTGATTTTGGAGCCCCAAAAAATAAAATCTGACACTGTTTCCACTGTTTCCCCATCTATTTCCCATGAAGTGATGGGACCAGATGCCATGATCTTTGTTTTCTGAATGTTGAGCTTTAAGCCAACTTTTTCCCTCTCCTCTTTCACTCTCATCAAGAGGCTTTTTAGTTCCTCTTCACTTTCTGCCATAAGGGTGGTGTCATCTGCATATCTGAGGTTATTGATATTTCTCCTGGCAATCTTGATTCCAGCCTGTGCTTCTTCTAGCCCAGCGTTTCTCATGATGTACTCTGCATAGAAGTTAAATAAGCAGGGTGACAATATACAGCCTTGACGGACTCCTTTTCCTATTTGGAACCAGTCTGTTGTTCCATGTCCCACGCCTCAGGGGAGGCAGCTAAGAGGAGCAACCCCACGTCCAAGGAGCGGCAGTTGCCCAGGCACAGGAGGGCAGAGAGTAGCTATTCCACGTTCAAGGTCAAGAGGGGCGACCTCGTCCAGGTAAGGAGGAGTGGCTGCATTTTGCTGAAGCATCTGTGAAGAGATACCCAACGTCCAAGCTAAGAGAAACTCAAGTAAGATGGTAGGTGTTGCGAGAGGGAATCAGAGGGCAGACACACTGAAACCATAATCACAGAAAACTAGCCAATCTAATCACATGGACCACAGCCTTGTCTAACTCAATGAAACTAAGCCATGCCATGTGGGGCCACCCAAGATGGATGGGTCATGGTGGAGAGGTCTGACAGAATGTGGTCCATTGGAGAAGGAGATGGCAAACCACTTCAGTATTCTTGCCTTGAGAACCCCATGAAAAGTGTGAAAAGGTCCCGTGGTTAGGACTCTGCAACTTCCACTATTAAGGGCATGGGTTCAGCCCCTGGTTGGAGAACTAAGATCCCACAAACCAAGAAGTGAAGAAAGAATTGGGGGGAGGGGGAAGGCAAGGGAAGGAAGGAAGAAGAGTGAAAGAATGAGAAGTAGGAAGGAGGCTACTAATAAGCAAGCAGGAAGCCCAACAGGCTCTTGGTCCTGTCAGTCATTTGAAAATAGAGTGAATTTCAAGTTAGAAGCCATAAGTTCTGGGTTCTAACATGAACCTGGTGTCCTTAACATGCCCATAGTCTGCTATCAGCTACGTTTCTGGAGCTTTGTTTTCTCATTCATAAACATACGGAGATTTAACCAAATTATGTTTAGCCCTAAGACTGTGAGTAAAAATGGTAAGCCCTAAAATGGCTATGTGAATTACCTCATAAACAACAAAAATTCAATAAACATCCTTTATTTTGATGTATAGCTTTGCCTCAGGCAAGCAAATATAATAACTGAAGTGATAAATTACCATGGTTGAAGCAAGAGAGGAGATCTCATTATGAAGGTTTTCAAAAAGATGCTACATGTATTCCTTGAAGTCCATTTTTAAAAATGCTTATATTTGAAAAATAAGAGTTTTTTTTTAGAACTCATATTCCTACCCCATGGTAACATCAAAATAATGGACATTTTTCCCAATTAAAAATTTCATTTTGTTCATAATGCTTTTGATTAATGCCACCTTTGTTTCTCAGGTAAATGTTTACTTTTGTTACTCTCTCACCTCCAAATATAGGACTCTGTTCACTTCTCTGTCTCTACCTCATTAAGCTTATGTTAAATTGTTTTCTAATATGGGTTGAACCTTGGAAATTGGCTGTATAAATTTAAAGGTGATTAATGTGTGGATCACAATAAACCGTGGAAAATTCTGAAAGAGATGGGAATACCAGACCACCTGACCTGCCCCTTGAGAAACCTATATGCAGATCAGGAAGCAACAGTTAGAACTGGACATGGAACAACAGACTGGTTCCAAATAGGGAAAGGAGTCCGTCAAGGCTGTATATTGTCACCCTGCTTATTTAACTTCTATGCAGAGTACATCATGAGAAACGCTGGGCTGGAAGAAGCACAAGCTGGAATCAAGATTGCCAGGAGAAATATCAATAACCTCAGATATGCAGATGACACCACCCTTATGGCAGAAAGTGAAGAGGAACTAAAAAGCCTCTTGATGAAAATGAAAGTGGAGAGTGAAAAAGCTGGCTTAAAGCTCAACATCCAGAAAACGAAGATCATGGCATCTGGTCCCATCATTTCATGGCAAATAGATGCAGAAACAGTGGAAACAGTGTCAGACTTTATTTTTGGGGGCTCCAAAATCACTGCAGATGGTGATTGCAGCCATGAAATTAAAAGACGCTTACTCCTTGGAAGAAAAGTTATGACCAACCTAGATAGCATATTAAAAAGCAGAGACATTTGTTAACATTGCCAACAAAGGTCCGTTTAGTCAAGGCTATGGCTTTTCCTGTGGTCATGTATGGATGTGAGAGTTGAAATGTGAAGAAAGCTGAGTGCCGAAGAACTGATGCTTTTGAATTGTGGTGTTGGAGAAGACTCTTGAGAGTCCCTTGGACTGCAAGGAGATCCAACCAGTCCATCCTAAAGGAGATCAGTCCTGGGTGTTCTTTGGAAGGACTGATGCTAAAGCTGAAACTCCAGTACTTTGGCCACCTCATGCGAAGAGTTGACTCACTGGAAAAGACTTTGATGCTGGGAGGGATTGGGGGCAGGAGAAGAAGGGGACGATAGAGGATGAGATGGCATCACTGACTCGATGGATGCGAGTCTGAGTGAACTCCGGGAGTTGGTGATGGACAGGGAGGCCTGGTGTGCTGCGATTCATGGGGTTGTAAAATGTCAGACACGACTGAGCAACTGAACTGAACTGAATTGAACTGAATGTCTGGGATCATACCTTCAGAGTTCCTGGTTAACTCTTGTCAGGTTACAACCTAGGCATTTAGGAACTTAGAACCACCCAGGGGATTTTAATGGGCAACCTAAGTCAAGAATCTCATGTTAGAGGGAGCTGTCCATTCTTCCTGCTTATAAGCAAATTCAAGATACTGACCCTATACTAACCAACATTTGGGACTATAGAGTAGTTAAAATTAATGGTTGGCAGAGAGAAGATTGGGAAGTTAAAAAAAAGTTAACATGACCTTCAAAATGACAAGTGCCATCTACTTCCATGTAATACTGCTTGATTCACTCTTTACAATCTATTTAAAATTATTCCATGGCATAGAACAATTTCAAACATACTTTAGAAAACAGCAAGCCTATTCAATAACAAATGTCTGGGTGGTAAAAAGCATATGTACTATGTATTTTTTTTCAGTTTTATGACCACTCATTTTATTATTATGAAATATGTCCACTTATTTTCATTAGAAAATAAGAAAGAACATTATGCCTCAGTGTAACTGGCTCAATTTTCACAATTTTTATGCAATTGAATCTATGTTGTAATTATTTTTCAAACACTGAACATTTTATTATGTTAAAGCATTGATTTTTTTAAACAATAATTATGTATGAACTAAATCTGTCACCATAAATATTTTGTTACTTTAGTACTCCAATTTTTAGATGGTTCAAAACCATGTAACTAACTAGTCAGTTTTTGCTAATAAATTTTAATGCTCCTGGTTTTAAAAAAATCCTTATCACTTTCCAAATGGACTCAGAAGGCAGCCTGTCTTACTTCTTTTTATTGGTTGTTTTCCACACTAATTCTTCCCCATTTTTTGCAGAATCAAAATTCCAAATCATCTTTATTCTGATTATGGTTTGCACAAGTATTTTTTAATGTTATTTATCTGCCAGGGTCTATACTCTACTGGGTTCTGTAAATATTTCTGAGTCATGACACCTTGGTTTACTTACCACATCTAAATCACATGTACTTCTTTCCATAACCACCATATCCTTTAGAGACTATTCACAAGATTCCCTGTTTGAGTTTCTTATTGCTTTGTGGTTAGATTCTAAGACACAAATACACACTTTTTTTTTTTTTTTTTGCAAACTAAACAAAACAGTAAGCTGTTATATGCTGCCATCTAGTTAGATTACTCTATAAAACAAATGTTTAATTGAATTTCCATTAACTTGCAGGGTTTAGTGCTTTGTAACCTTGAAGTCAGAAAATATGCACATTTCAAAATTGTTTCTCAAAAGAGTATTCAATTTCTTCATTGTGATTTACAAAAGGTATTTAAAAAATCACTTCTGTGTGCAGGAAAATGTGCTGGAGACTTTATCCCTGAGCTCCTTGGCATATTAAGATTTTACACTAAACCTGCTCTCCACTTTTCTCATTAGAACTGCTGAGAAGTCCCAGAAGGGGCAACAGTAGCGTGGTTCTGTGTCCCAGAATTGTTTTGTAATTACTTTGTGTTGGCACTTGAATAAAGGAGTTAAACATTTCAGCACAGTATGTTGCTTATGGTTTTTACTTATGAATTAAGCAAAACAGAGTTATTCAATAGGAATCACAAAGAGGCAATGCAAATTCCACATAATGTGCAATCCAACAAAAGCATTATAAAATGTTATTATTCTCAGAACAAATGTGAGAGCAAGCAAATGTCTGTGGGTGGCTTGGTGGGGCTGAGAGTCATGAGCACTTCTGGAAAAACAACTGCAAGTGCATTTCCAACAGATGATGGATCAACTCCTGCAATTTCTTCAGCACAGAGAGCATCCTTTTCTTCAGGGGCACACATGCTCCAGAGAGCTGGCTACCTAGTCAAAGAGCTTAAACCCAAAGAAGATACCAAATGACCCCTCCAGATATGTTTCTTATGGTGACAAGAAAGCTGCTGGTTTGGATTTTCACTTCCAACAGAATCACTAAACTCAGTATGAATGATTCAACAGGGGAAATAAATTAAATGGTATTGGTATGAGGGACTACTCACTACCTCAATTTTTAAAAAACAGTGCCACGTCATGCCAAAAGAAGTAAACCCATGTAACCACTGCAATCTAATATAATGAGGACTCATGTTTTCTCTGGCTGCCAATCAGTACTGTAAGCACAGTCAATTTACATGATAGCTTACAAACTAAAAGCAAAAAGTTTACTAAAATTTTTTTCTACCCTCAACCAAAGAAAGTACTATGTTCCAAATTAATTTCTCAGCCATCTAGTTTCAAGTGTTATTAGGACTGGAAGAGATCCTAGCTAATATCCTGCCTAACATCCTCATCTTACACATGGGAAAACCAAAGACCACTAAGGTTAACTGATTTGACAAAAGTACACATAATTAATGGCAGGACTAAGGTCAACTCTAATGCTGAACAATAGCTTTGAAGGAATCCATTCTGATTAATTTTTTACCTTGATAAATGAAACAATACATAAGTTTGATTTGTGGATCAGACTATCACTTAAAAATACAGAAGCTCTTTTAACGTTTTCAGATTGCCAACTATTCTATCATGTACACTGTTTAATTGCAAAATTGACTACTTCATTGGCTTGGGAAAGGGTGTTTGCTCTGTACGTCAGAGCAATTGAGACTCCCTACCTTCTGCCCCAGTGAAATTTTAACCCTAGTTGACAAAGGAACTTGAATACAGTTTGATGGAGGGCAAGCTCATCTTAAGGTCTGATAGACTTGCTCCTTTGTTCTCTAATATATAACGTTTCCTCCTCTATCTCTCGCTCAAAGGGCCTCTCTGATGTTGTCAGGGTCATAGAGACAGCTGACCACAGCCTTTCTCCTTTTATTCCTTCCCAAAGCTCAATTGACGAGTCTTTAAAATCACTGTAGCATACAACTAGTGACTCAAAACCCCTTGAGAGTGTGCAGTGACATATTTATTTGTGTGATCATTTGATTATCGTCTGATGATCTCACCAGACTGTAACAGCCTTGAGACATGGGTTATATTTACTCAGTATTCTATCTCCAGATCCAAACACAGGAGACTGGGAAATAAAAATTCTTGATAAAGATGGCTGAAGGGATAGATCACTGTTCTCAAAGTGTGGTACCCAGATCAGCAATATCAGGATTGCACAGACACACTGAAGAAATACAAATTCTGGACTGCCCACTCCAGTAGCACCTCACTCCTGCTGATTCTGAAACTCTGGGGCTGGAGCCCAACAGTCCGTATCTCAACATTCTCTCAGGTGATTCTGATATAAGCTAACATTTAAGCATCCCTAAAATCAATCAACAAATGCCACTTACCTAGCCACAGGATTCTCCTCATGCTCAGCTCTATGTCCCCAGAGCTCTGTCAATTTCACCCAATAACTATGGGTGGCTACACAAACCTGGCAGGAAAATGCTGAAAGATGGCAAACTGCTATCAGGATACTGAGAAACAATATACTGACCCAGCTAGTGTGTTATATTTCTATTCTACTGTATCTTTTTCTATAAAATCTAAGACACTTTCTCTCTTTTGAGACAACTAAGTTCTTGTTTTTTACTACTAAGAGATGAGTTTGTCCACACTGCTATGGAGAGAGCAGTGACCTACACATCAGGGCCAGTTCTCAAACCCCTGGCATCCCGGACACAACAGTTTTCTCTCTCAGGAATGCACAGTTTAGACACAACCAAGGAATAGATCCGGATTTTAAATTCCTCTTAGTCCTACTTAAACAA
Organism: Budorcas taxicolor; assembly: GCF_023091745.1. Classification (NCBI taxonomy): domain Eukaryota; kingdom Metazoa; phylum Chordata; class Mammalia; order Artiodactyla; family Bovidae; genus Budorcas; species Budorcas taxicolor. The sequence goes on along the minus strand of NC_068913.1, from coordinate 29,364,429 downwards.
CTTAGAAAGGCCTGATTCTCCTTATGTCCTTGGGCTATAAATATTCGTTAACACTCAAGATAGAACCTAACTTCTCTTGGAGTTAATAAGTGAAAGTGAAGTCTCTTAGTTGGGTCCGACTCTTTGCGACCTGTGGACTGTAGCCCACCAAGCTCCTCCTTCCATGGGATTCTCCAGGCAAGAATACTGGAGTGGGTTGCCATTTACTTCTCCAGGGGATCTTCCCGACCCAGAGATCGAACCCAGGTCTCCCACATTGGAGGCAGACGCTTTAACCTCTGTGCCACCAGGGAAGCCCTTAAATAGAATAATACAGTCTCTCAGAAAACCTCCTATAGAGACACAGAACTTCAGATTGAAGTACTAACATCAAATATTTCAGGGGAGGAAAGGAAGCCAGGTTGAAAGAAGAAGGGGGAGGAGGCGGGAGAGGGGGGCGTGAAAGGGGTGGCCTTACAGACGTCTCCGGCCCACCTGGGCCTCCAGAGAAGGGAGGACTGGAACTCGGCCCTACCAGAAATCAGATCAGACCAGAACCAGAATTTGAGTTCTCTGCCAAGAGGAGGTGATCAGTCTCCAATCCTCAGCTCAGGCTAAGAGCCCTTCGACCAGATTCCTGCATCCAGGACCGGGGACTAGAAAAACAGGGAAGGATAGGAATGGTTAAGGAAAGGAAAGAGAGGGAAGAGGAGAGGGGTCAATAAAGTCTCTTGTTCCTTACCAGTCGGGGCACTCTGGCCAATTGTCTGTGTCAGGAGGAGACCGGGAACAAAAGGGTCCCAGTTGCGGCCGCTGGGTCTGGTCCATTGGCAGGCAAGCTGGCCCCTGAGTACCCCGAGTGGTCAGGATGTCAGTCTCAGCGAAGAAGAGTCCCATCAGAGTCGCCATTTGTTGCCGGAAGGGGGACCCTTTCCAGGACCCGAAACTGGGCTCTTGTCTAACACTCGGAAGTGAATTGTCTGAGGAGACACATGTGCTGACAAAGCAAGAGATTTTATTGGGAAAGGGCACCTGAGTGGAGAGCAGTAGGGTAAGGGAACCCAGGAGAACTGCTCTGCCACATGGCTCACAATGTCAGGTTTTACGGTTAATTTATTGGAGTTAATAAGTAACGTCTAATTAGAAGACACTTCTAATTGTTGGGACTTCCCTGGTAGCTTAGTGGCTAAGATGCCACACACTCAATGCAAGGGTCCCAGGTTTAATCCCTAGTCAGAGAACTAGATTCCACGTGCCACAACTAAAGATCCTACATACTGCAATTAAGAGTCAGTGCAGACAAATAAACAAACATATGTTAAAAAAGAAAGACATTGTCATTGGCCTTGATCGCTTTAGAAGCCTCATAAACACAAACTAGGAAGCTTGTTAATATAGGAAACTTCCTGCCTCTTCAACCAGATACTGTACCCACAACAGATCCAACCAGGCTTCCGGGGTGGCGCAAGTGGTAAAAAAAACTGGCCTACCAATGAAGGAGACGTAAGAGACATGGGTTCGATCCCTAAGTCATGAAGATCCCCTGGAGGAGGAAATGGCAACCCACTCCAGTATTCCTGCCTAGAGAATCCCAGGGACAGAGGAATCTGGCAGGCCACAGTCCATGGGGTTGCAAAGAGTCAGACATGACTGAAGCGACTTAGCATGCGCACATGGATGCAAGCACTTGCCAATTACAGTGTGCTTTTCTCTTGGTTTTTCAGAAACCGAGTGTACTAAGTTTTGCTGAATCGCTAAAAGGTTTGTTGTATGTCTGCTTGGGGTTGCCCAGCACACAGCATTGACATTTTCAAAATAATTTAGAGGGAAAGGCTAGCATCTTTGCAAGTAATATATTTAAAAATGTGTATATTATAATCGACTTGTCAAATCAAAATTTTCAAAAGAAAATCCACAACAAACATGCATCAATCATGTCAGCTGCGTTTACTAGGGAGAGTACTGCCTAAGGAAATAGATTCTACTATTTCCAGGTGAGCTAAAATAGCCTAGAACAACCTCTGTATGTTCCCTTTTTCCTCCCCCCAACTTCTGATAGAAACAATGAGGAAGAAAAAATAAGTCACGTTTCTTTTGGTTGTATGTATTATCCCTTTTGTTACTGCTATACAGGAAAGTCTCTAGAGAAAGGCTACATTATTTTACTTAATAATCGTTTTTAAAATTCCACTTTGAATACTTCTTGTTATTCACACAAGCCAAAGGAATATTAAATTCCTAGGTGTCTTAAAGCTAGTAATGGGTTTTTAATGGCTTTAGAAATTCCACTGCACATTTTGGTTTGGATCAGTTCAAGTCATAGATATTTTCATAACACAGGAGCAAATAAACACACATGGGCAACAACTGCATCACTTCAGAAAGCGAACACCTGACAAACTGCTCTTCAGCTATGTTAGGAAAAGGGGCTTCTGTTTGCATTATTGAAGTTTTGGATCCGACTTTTGTGCTTGGTCTTCATGAAAAGCCAGTCTGCTGATCTGGGCTTTCAAGTACATTATTTGTTTATTGCATGATTGTTTGCTAGTATGCTGTGTGCCCGCATGCTTGGAGTATCTGACTCCTTGGGACAGCATGGACTGTAGCCTGCCAGTCTCCTCTGTCCACAGGATTTCCTAGGCAACTTCCAGGGGGTCTTCTCGACCCAGAAAGGGATTGAACTCAGGGACTGAACCTGCGTCCTGTATTGGCAGGCAGATTCTTTACCACTGAGCCCCCAGGAAAGCCATTGATTATTTGCTAGAGAGACACTTATTTAGCTGACTGAACTGGAATAGACCCACTCATTTTTGTCAACCATACAGTCTCTGGACTTCCCTTATAGCTCAGCTGGTAAAGAATCTCCCTGCAATGTGGGAGACCTAGGTTTGATCCCTGGGTTGGGAAGATTACTTGGAGAAGGGCAAGGCTACCCACTCCAGTATTCTGGCCTGGAGAATTCCATGGACTGTACAGTCCATGGGGTCACAAAGAGTCACAGTCCTTCTAATATTTCATCTTGGGTCTGACACATATCAGTTAGTGCTGCTGTATAAGTTGAACTTCATGGTTTCAAATAACACAAGACCAAAAGAATGTGATATACCAGGAACTGGAAAAAAAAAAAAAAAAAGAAAGACTCATCAGAAACAGATAACAAACTTCTAAAATTTTAAGACCAGTATGAATCATATTACATCCCATTTACTTCTGTACTTTGCTGCTTTTATAAACAGTGTTCCTTCAGGTAAAAGATTGAAGGAACGCCACAGCCTAACAGTACACTGAAGCTGTGATTAGGCACCACTCATTTGGAGTGGTTGAGGCTAGGCTTCAGGATATAACAAAGACTGGAAAGTGACAAAATGACAGCAATGCCTCAGCTTACAAAAGCACAGAGAGACTGCCAAGCTAGAAGACATCTGCAAGAGATGCAAAGGTGAGACAGGAACGCTCTCATGAATAAATATCCGTTAAGGCCAATCTACTACAAAGGAGTCTCCTTGATGGTTTACTTCACCGGCTTCATATCGGAGTGTGCAGACTCTAATAGAGTGATCTGGCTTCCAACCTGCATTATCAAAAACAATGATATAACTCTAAAATTTACCAAAGAATATGAAGCTTTCTGCCACATAACATGGGTGCTACTGGCAAAATATGAATAATAGACTTTCACTCAAGAAAGAACCATAGAAAGCCATTCTCCCATATCATCCCACCCTCTCCCTCTCCCTCTGAGTCCAAAAGTCCGTTATAGACAGCTGCGTCTTTTTTCCTGTCTTGCATACAGGGTCGTCATTATCATGTATACTATCATGTAAGAATTGAATCGCTAATCTATGTCTGACGCAGGATACAGCATGCTTGGGGCTGGTGCATGGGGATGACCCACAGAGATGTTATGGGGAGGGAGGTGGGAGGGGGGTTCATGTTTGGGAACACATGTAAGAATTAAAGATTTTAAAATTAAAAAAAAAATAAAGAATATTGACATAAAAAAATAAATAAATAAAACATCAAAAAAAATAAAATAAAATTATATGAAAAAAAAAAAAAAGAAAGAACCATAGAAATAAATCTAGCTGAAATTATTTCACGTCTGAGTTTCTAGGTAAAGGATACACTTACTCAAAAGCAGAACTCTAAATATGAAGGGTATTTGATAATTCTGTTACCAACATATAATAAAAGTTGTGAAACTAAATCTGTATACACTTCTCTGGCGTATTCATTCACAATATCGAGACTGCTTAATGACCCATCAACATTATCTGTGTTGATGTAAAGAAAATGACCATTTAATTTCCCTGTAAGAGAAGATACATAGTTCATCTCCAAAAGAGAAAAAATCAATAAAGAAAAGAATTTATTCTTAGAAGCAAACACATTGAATGAATGAATGACTTTGCATCTTTCAAAGTTAGTTATTTTTGCCACTCTGAAGAGAAAAAAGATCAGACAGAACTAACACTCATTATCAAGTAGAGTCAAGTGTACTTGACTTTGACATCTTTATTTCCACTGAAATTTTTTACAGGTTCACTTTAAAGTAAATTGGCTTTGAATAGAATTTTCTTGACCACATTTTCGGGTATTAAAATCAATTAATTCAAAAGTAGTCACAAGAGACTGTCTTTATCACTATTCACTATTTTAAGAATAGTGGATTTAACATGGTTTCAATGTTATTAGTTTCCTCATGACATACCTATGGTCAAAATATTATCCACTTACATGTTTCCCAAATTGGTGAGAACTAGAGTTCCTTCATTGCTCTTATAGAGAAGGGCAAGGGAACCAAATAATAATAGCTAGGAACCAAATAGTAATATGTCAACTGTTCAGACTACAAGAATAGGGACCATGTTTGTCTAGTGAAATTCCATGATTCTAGTCCCTCGAACACATCTGGAACGTAATATACATGCAGGAAAAAGTGCTTTTGATCAATAAATGCTAAGGTAATGTAAAATAACATATAGAGGATACTTTTCTTTTAAAAAAGTTTAGACTCAAATATAGACTGTTACTAGATCTTAAGCAACAACGGACATTTATAGCAGCTAAATCAACCAACTGCTGTTGTTACATATTTTACAAATTTGACAAAGGGAGCCTTTCTGACCTGATATCATTTTTACTTTTAACTTTTAAAAGCCTCAATAAGCCAGAATTTTCTAAATAAAAAATAATACAAGAATCTATAGAAATGAATCTAAATACCAATAAAAAGAAGTGATTCTTTCTGGTAATCTTTTAAAACTTTTAAGAGACAGTTAATCTTTTAAAACTATTCCATTTCCATGAGGCGAAATTGGCATATATGTGAGTTCAGAGAATTGCTTACAGTAAGAAATAACAACTATGTAGCCCCTAACCATTTGTGAAGAGCTTCTCAGAAAATTAACTCAATAAACGATACCTACTGGAAACAAGAATAGTTCCGTGTGTACCCAAAAAGAAAAAAAACACCCTACAGTAATGGCACACACATCAGGCAGCTGCTCAGCCCGTCAGCACAGACTGAGTCCCCACTGTGTGCCCAGCCCAGGGTCAGGTTATATGTTACTGGTGTCCATGACGGTTCATCAATCATGGTGTTTGTGCTACAGAGTTAACATTTTTCTACAACTACCCAAATGAATACTGGCCTCTTTACATGATTTATTTAAGTAAGTAAAAGAGTGTGGCCAATTCAGGATTACCTCACATTTATTTAGCAGCCCAGTTTCTTGCAGCCGTGACCAGATGCTCTGTATTCGTCCAGCATGCTCAGGGTGGGTGGTGGAATTGCCACAAATGCACTGGTGTTTCAGCATCAAAGGATCATAGGCAATTCCTTTAGGACAAAGAAAACACAACAGAAGATGAGTAATGGCACAAGATACATGACAATAAGATCACTCAAAAAAGGTATTCTTTTCCAAATAAATTTAGAAATAATGGAGAAATAATACAAATAGAGAAATAATACATATCCACAAATTTCCTGAAAGCACATAAGAACTATTTAGTTCTATGGGTCTGGATATATATGCAAAAAATACTCAACTCATGAATTAGTATCAGACCCTAGGCTTACTAAGTAAATCTGTAAAGTAAAAAAGGTGATGATATTTGAGAAACTGCAGGTTAAAAAAAAACCAAAACTGCAATTTTACCAGTATCTTAAATTACTATGGAGTATTTTTAGACAGATAATTCAATTCAGCAGAGGTCTCAATTTTATCAGTGAATCCACAAAATGAGCTCTTTAAAGTGTGACTTTATTTCACGAGTAAGTCTCTCCATAGTTTAGGTCATGTTACATCTGTAACAAACTGAAAGTTTCCAACTACTTGCCTATTCATATGCTTATTAATTCCTTCAAAGTTGTGCAGAGTTTCTTTTCTGCTTACTGTGTTTCTTCACAATTTATGTCAATCTGTAAGTAATACAGATATTATAGTTTTTAATGATGCTAAAGCTGAAACTCCAGTACTTTGGCCACCTCATTGCCAAGAGTTGACTCATTGGAAAAGACTCTGATGCTGGGAGGGATTGGGGGCAGGAGGAGAAGGGGACGACAGAGGATGAGATGGCTGGATGGCATCACTGACTCGATGGACATGAGTTTGAGTGAACTCCGGATAGACAGGGAGGCCTGGTGTGCTGCAATTCATGGGGTTGCAAAGAGTTGGACACGACTGAGAGACTGAACTGAACCGATAGTTTTTATAATATTGTGGAACATTTGAAATGTTTCTTTAAAAAAATAAGTCAGTAGCAATATCTTTAGTAGAAATCACACAGACACAACAAATTCTGTGTTTATCATGAGTTAACACATTTCATGTTTCAGAGTCTTTGATGTGAAAGATTTCATACACATTTGATGAAATGAACTGTTAGGCATATACAAAGTAGGGCTCTTTAAAGCAACAAATTAGATGATAATTATTATAAAAAAATTTCCATCCTTAACCCAATTCCTTGGGGGGAAAATATGTTATTTACAAAATTGCCTGATGTAAGAAATTATTTAATCAATGAAATATTCCAATAAATTACCATCAAAATACATTCTCTGGGGGCACAGAATGCAGAAGAGTCCATTATAATAACTTTCTAAATATCTATTCAAGAACAGATAAGTACAAGCAATTAGTGTTATAAAGTAGGTTCAATTAATGCATTTTATTCTCCCTTACATTATTGTGTTAGAGGGATGTTATTCAAGAGGGGAAAATGTGTCCCTGAGTGTATTAAAATCATGCAGAATGACATGTGTATTTTGAAACCATGTGGCAAAAATTATGTCTAAGAAAAAACTATTTCGCTGGTCCAAATAACATCCACTTCTTCCTATTAATTGAAATATAGCTGACATATACAATATTACATTAATTCCAGGTGTACTACATAGTGATTTGACATTTTCATATACTGCAAAATGATCACCACAATAAGTCTAGTAAATATCTGTGCCCATACAAAGCTATTACAATTTTTTTTGTTTGACCAAACCACACGGCATGTGGGACCCTACTTCTCCAATCAGGGATCAAACCTGTGCCCCGCAGAGGGCAAGCATAGTCCTAACCACTGGACCGCCAAGGAAGTCTCTATTACAATTATTTTACTATATCCCTTGTACCTTATTATTACGTCGCCATGGTTTATTTATTTTATAACTGGAGGTCTGTATCTCTTAATCCCCTTCACTGATTTGGCCCAGCTCTCCAACCCCCTTCCCTCTGGCAACTACACAATTGAGTATGCTGTCACTTAGTTTTGTTTTGTTTCTTAGATTCCAGATCTGGCTATACAGACTTTAGTTTATACAGTATTTATCTTTGTCTGACTCATGATGCCCTGTAGATGTTTAATAGTGATTCTCAAGACACAAATGGCTTCAGAATCCCTCCACATGCCCCCAACTCTCGCATTTTCATCTTCAGGGCCGATCTCTTGAACACTCATCTAAATTGCCAATCTAAAATCTCCATTTGGATGTCTCCTAGTTTTCATAAAATAGGAATATCATATTTGAGCTCATAATCTTAAGCTTCACATACCATTTCTCATTTCAGTGAAAGATATCACCACCACTGCTCATGTAAGAAATTTTACTGTCCTCTTGACACTCCCTCTCCAATAAACCAATAAGTAAGGTCTATTTTCCCCTGGAAGATGCAAACTCACTCTCTTATCTCCAATGCTGAAACCATACAATCCAGGGTACTCTTATCTTTAATCTGAACTCGAGATAGCCCTGTAATGGCTATCTGACTTTCATTCTACTCTATTTGCCACTTACGAGAGTTGCTACCTTTGCTTCAGTCCTTTGGTGACTTCAAAGATGAGGTTAAATTTCTCAAGGCAGCGCAGACACGCCTGTCTCCACCTCTCCAGCTTCATCTCATACTTCCCTGCCTTGATCTTTATTTCTCCCACAAAGGTTTACTTTACCTTCTAGTTTTCAAAAGACTCAAAATCACATGTGCCTTGGGATCTTCATACATGCTGTTCCATCAATGCCAAAAATTCTGTTTTCTGGCCCTCTTAACTCAGCTAATACCTACTCATTCTTCAAGACTGTTTCAATGTCACTTCCTCAATAAAGCATTCCTCAGTTCAGTTCAGTCACTCAGTCATGTCGGACTCTTTGTGACCCCATGAATCACAGCACGCGAGCCCTCCCTGTCCACCACCAACTCCTGGAGTCTACCCAAACTCACATCCATCGAGTTGGTGATGCCATCCAGCCATCTCATCCTCTGTCATCCCCTTCTCCTCCTGCCCTCAATCCCTCCCAGCATCAGGGTCTTTTCCAATGAGTCAACTCTTCACATGACTTGTGATCTCTAAATTACATCTCCAACTATATGTTCTCATAGCATCTTCTTTGTAACATTTAGTACAGTTCTATAATTGGTGTATAATCTTGTTAATTGGATATTTTCTTTACTATCTGTACAACACAGACTAGAGTTACATTGTTTACCTCTGAACTCTTAGTGTCTATAAATATGTTGGGAAAACAGTAGATTCTCAAGTATAATTTTAATAAATGAGTGAAAAACATGAACAAATGAATTGATGGAATAACTAGGTCAGATATCTCCATCCATTATAAAAAACCTTTCTTGATGAACCTACTTGGTGGACCTCATTGGACTACTTAAGTTTTTATAGACTGATTTCTTTGTACTACATGCCTCATCTTCCTCCTGGTGAAAATGAAGTGAAAGTGTTAGCCACTCAGTTGTGTCCTATTCTTTGTGACCCCATGGACTGTAGCCCGCCATGCTCCTCTGTCCATGGAATTCTCCACGCAAGAATACTGGAGTGGGTTGCCCATGCCTTCTCTAGGGGATCTTCTCCACCCAGGGATCAAACCTGGACCTCCTGCATTGCAGGCAAATTCTTTACCATCTGAGCCACAAGGACATCTTATCTTATCTTCCTACCAGTAGGTGCCTCTAACACAAGCATTTATTATGCTCATTATATTTATACATGGAATTTTACACTAAAAAGAGATGAATAAATATGTTTAAATAAAGCCAAAAGAGAGAAAAGAGGAAGGCAGGGGAAAAAAAAGTAAGCAGGCATAAAAAGCAACATTCACAATATGATGATACATTAGACAAGTCTGCACAACTCAGATATATCAAGTATTTATGAGTTGCTATTACATAACAGGAACTGCTGGACATATTTTCTACCAGTTTTGTACTGCCTAGAAGATATATTAATGATTAACATGGAAACATAAAATACAGCATTTCCCTCATTTTGAAAACATATTCTTTAAGAATAGAGATTCTAATCATTAGGTTGCTTATTTTTTTCACTATTTCATCTCTTGACATATCTGACTTCATCTCCATAGTAATCATTTCTCTTACAGCAACAATGTCTCCATCAGCCACTGCCAAAATATATATATATATATATATATATATATATATATATATATATATATATATGAAACAGGTTATGGTAGCTGAAAATTATTGCCAAGTATCTGGAGATTATAATACAAAGTCCAGGAGCTCTTGGAAAGACATTCAAATTGAAGAAAAAATAAATAAAGTCTGGAACCCAAAACCTCCACCTACTCATCTTAATGATGTAGCAATGAAGTGTTAACAGGTAGACTGCAAGGTGAGACTTAACCTCATCCTTCATCTCCATTTCTTTCATCTTTTTTTCCCCTCAGAAACAGAAACTTCTAGGGTGAGAAACAAGTCTGCTCTTCTCTTTGGGATTCACATAGAATTCCACTTTTCTTTGACCCTTTAGTTTGTCTAAAGACAGAGATCAACCTGTCCCTTAATCAATGGGACAAGAGTTAAAGCTAGGTTTTGAGAAAATAAATAAAATACACAAAGGAGTCTTAACATAAACCTTTACCTGAATTTTAAACCCTAGTTGTTTATTTTCTGCTAAAAAAAAAAAAATCTCTTAAAATTTTTTGATTTTTTTTATAAGCTTGGACTTTGTGCTTTCTATGGCTTTCCGTTTTATTAAATGAGGTAAGTATGTAAAGTACACAGTGTAGCATCTTTGCCTTTCCTTAATCATTGCATATAGTTTCTTTAGTTATAGAAAGCATTCATTTCTTTAGGTTTATGCTCAGTCTAAATGACTGTGGGGCTGAGTCCACATTGGTCTATTAGGAAAGCTGAGTTCAGAATCCTTCAACCTAAAACTCCTGATCCCAGCTTCTTAAAATTCAACTTCATATTGCTTTTCTGGTTAATGCCTGAGGTTCCACACCTTTCCAAGGATTTGCTCAATGACACATACTAAACATCTTGCAGGGCCAAAGGACTGAACCAAGAACTAAAGCACAGTAAATATACACACACACACACACACACACACATATATATATATAATAACTTTCCTAAAGGATGCAGGTTCAGTAAACAGTCACTGAATGCTCTCAATGATCCAGGTATCAGAAACTTTAATTTATTACATTTAACTTATGACCTAGCAGTAAAGGTAAGGCATTCACAAAGACAGTTATATGACATGTATGTTTAAAACCCTGCATGGTAGGTAAGGAAATAAAAAAAAATATGGGGCTGAGAAGTCAAAGATGACCTCTTGAGAATTTAAAAAAAAACAAAACTTTAAAAAATGGATTGCAACTGGTAGGATTACTAAAATGGATAGAAGGAGTTACCTTGAAGCAGGAGTCATTTCTAATAACCTCTAAATCACGTCCAGAACAGCTATTATACTTTCCATCTATAAGAGAAATCTCTCCATAAGGTTTATAGTTCTATTCTATTTATAGGTTTATCTTGCCTAATTTTTACCTGTAACTATACTCTTTATATTATAACACCTGAATTATTTGTTATAATATCTTTTAACAGGAACACTGAAAGTGCCAGATACTACATTTTTAATTATGCGTAAAACTTGATTTGTTCAGCAAGCAAATGAAGTATACAAAAATAATTGTTTAAAACTTGCTAAATTGTACCTCTGAGTACACAAGGAGCATTTCTAGACTTAGAGATTTGTTTGTTGATGTAAATCATTTCACCAGCAGCTAAGAAAAGGAAGGGGGTGGAAGAAATTTCACCCTAGGGCTTCTAACTACACTATATGAAAGTCTATTAGAACCTGGGAATTAAATTAGGTGTTGCCATTCACTATATAACAGAGAAGAAGGTTCAGGTGGTATGCAAGTTGGCAAAAAGTGTAGTCAAACACAATTCACTACATATTTGCTGGTAAATATCTGGAAAGATGTTTCTATATTCAAGCTTTCAAGAATGAGTGAACACAAGGGAAACCATAAAAAAAAAAAAAAACCTACAGACTAGCAGAAAATATTTACAAACCATACAACCAACAAGGGAATAATTTCCAAAATATACATACAGCTCAATAACAACAAAAACAATAAAAAATGGGCTAAACCCCTAAACAGACATTTCTATAAAGGAGACATCCAGATGGCCAAAAGGCATATGAAAAGATTCTCAACACCACTAACTAACAAAAAAAGCAAACCAAAACTACAGAGAGGTATTACCTTCTATCGTTCAGAATGGCCATCATCAAAACCCTACAAACAATAGATCCTGGAGAGGGTGGAGAGAAAAGCGAATCTTACTATACTATTAACGAGGAGGTAAGTTGTTGCAGCTACTATGAAAAAACAGTATGGAGGTTCCTTAGAAAAACAAAAAGAGTCACCATAGGATCCAGTAATTCCAGTCCTAGGCATGTATCTGGATAAAACTTTACTTTGAAAAGATACATGCACCCCAAATGGAAAAGGAAATGGCAACCCACTCCAGTATTCTTGCTCGGGGAAATCCCATGGACAGAGGAGCCTGGTGGGCTACAGTCCATGGGGTTTCAAAGAGTTGGGCACAACTGAGTGACTGAGCATGCATGCACTCCAATGTTCATAGCCATGCTATTTACAATCGCCAAGACACAGAAGCAATCTAGATGTTCATCAAGAGACAAATGGATAAAGAAGATGTACTGTATATAGAGACTTACCAGGTGGCCCAGTGGTAAAGAATCGACCTACCTATGCAGGAAATGCAAGAGATGCAGGTTCAATCCCTGGGTCAGGAAGATCCCCTGGAGTAGGAAATGGCAACCAACTCCAGAATTTTTGCCTGGGAAATTCCATGGACAGAGAAGCCTGGCAGGCTGCCAGCCCATGGACTACAAAGAGTCGGGGACACAACAGAGCTCACACACAGAGACAGTGTATATATACACCATGGAATTATTGCCCAGCCATAAAAAAGGGGAAGGAGATAATGCCGTTTGTAGCAACATGGATGAACTGAGAGACTGTCATACTAACTGAAGTCAGACAAAGACAAGTATCATATGTGTCACTTATATGTGGAATCTAAAAAATGATACAAATGAACTTATTTACAAAACAGACATAGTCACAGAAATAGAAACCAAATTTATCATTACCAAAGGGGAAAGACAGGAGGAGGGATAAATTAGGAGTCTGGGATTATCGGATACAAATTACTATCTTTAAAACAGATGAAGTCCTACTGTACAGTAGAGAAAACTAAAATTCCATATCTTACAATAAACTCTAACAAACAAGTCAGAAAACATATAACTGAGTCACTTGGCTCTACACCATAAACTAACATAATACTGTAAATCAACTATACTTCAAAAAACTCTTTCGTAAAGTTTGAGTGAGCAGGAAAAAAACAAAAAACTGGGCCTGTGAGAATATGCTACAGAAATATAAAGGAAACATAATTCCTACTACTAAGCTCAGTGAACTTGATTCACTATAGGAAGCAAAATAAGATTTTAGAAATCTGGGGGAATCCTCAAATGTCAGAAGACATTGGTCCTATAAAATAGGAGCCAAAAATAAATAAATAAATAAAATAGGAGCCAAGAGCTGAAAGGAGAGACCAAGGTAAATTAACGAGTAAAAAGATGCATAAGGTAAATGAGGATGGCAAGAGAAATAAAAACAGTGGCAAAATTAAAGTCTACTTTGGAGGCAACAAAAGAAGAATTCAAATTTCATAAAAAACCAGATCAATGCCATTAAATAAAAATTTAGATATGTTCAGAAACTATGGAGATCAAAGAATAGACAGTGACTGTTCTCAAGGAGCAGATCAGATTAATAGAATAACTGGAATAACTGAAAAATTTATCCATAATCGAAAGAGACATGTACATGAGTATGTAACTGCAAATGCTCATAAGAATGATTTTATTTTAGATTTATTTTGGATTAGTAGGATGAAGAAAATATACCATGAGGCACCAGAAAAGAATGAACAGGCGGCCCACAGAGGAACACATACTAAGGTGGTCCAGACTTCTCTTCATTGCTAAACTTAGACCTCTCCTTTTGAATATTAAATGCTTGAGCATTTAACCACATTTCCAGATTTTTCAGACAAAAAAATGTGTCCCAGTAAATCTGTGTCCAAGTATATGTGAAGGTTGTAGCATGACTTTCTCGGGTATGAAAAAGCCAAAAAATTTTTTTCTTCAAAAAAGATATATACATTTATGCATAACATATATTAATATATATTTTAAAATGTTATTATATAAGAAATAATTTATAATACAATATATATGTGACCAAGTTGATTTAGTCTCCTAAATTAAAAAAAGATAGCTATCTTATCATCTTCAGTGAGAATTAGATAGGCAAACATTGGGGTAACTTTTCAAGAGAAATTTCAAGCACATATATGAGGACAGTAACTTTTATCTACCCAAATGAAATTAATCTCTGCATTCTAATACAGGTGGTAACATTAGCTACTCTGAGACGTCTTAAAACACACACAAACACACGTACACACAAACACATGCACACACAAACACACGCACACACAAACACACATATGTATTTACAGATGTACACACACATGCAGACATGAACACAAACATTTAACTTTCCTTCACTGTCAGAGAGAGGCACAGAAGAGGAAAAATACTGGAAATAAATGCATATTTTACTTATAGTTTTCTCTGGTGATAGAGTAACAGGTGATTCTCCCCTTACAGTTTTCCAGACTTACGAAATTGCTTCCAACGAACATTTTTTACTTAAAAAATATAAATGTCACCTCCAAATTTCATCTAACATACAATTAATCGTTTTTTGTATAGTTGCATGTAATTCATGTGTCTTTACTCTCATCTCACTTGCATATTCATTTATTATACAGTAAGCATATACACCGAGCACCCTCCTTGGGCTAGTCAGGTACCACAGTGCTAGGGTCAGAGAGAAGAGGAAACAAAATCTCTTCCCACACGGACAGCCCATTTTAACACAATCCCCAAAATAAATCAATTACAACCTTTGAGGGAAAAAAAAATCCAGTTATGAGGGACCATAATTGATTTAATTTGGATTTAGCTGGCCAAACAAGGCTTCCTGAAGGAAGTAAGCTGTAAACTAAAACCTGAAGGATTAACAAGAGTTTGCCTAACTTGGGAACATAGCTTCATTAAAAGCAGAAACACACAAACAAAAAGACAGGGGAAAGGCCACTTCTGCTATTCTCACACTTAAACATTCAAATGCATTTCACTTTCCGTTGTGATGCGCCACCCTCTAAATGTCCATTTAAAAATTCTTTTAACTATTAGTAATGGCTTTCACAAACACTGCTTTAGTTCGAGCACTACAATTCTACTTCTCATTAGACACTGACTAAAAAAACCTGATGGCATAAAGAAAGAATTTTCACAGATTATGTAAAGGAACCTAGTGCTGGGAGAAAGAAGAGCTTAAATGGTACTGGGTGATGGGGAAGATAAAAGTCAACCAAATGTATCTGCTATTAAATTCAGTATCATCGAATTCCACGTGGCATAAACTAGCAAAGTGGCACAGTTGGCAAAGAATCCACCTGTCAGTGCAGGAGACAAAACAGATATAAGTTCGATCCCTGGGTCAGGAAGATCCCCTGGAGAGGGAATGAATGGCAACCCACTCTGGTAGTCTTGCCTGGAGAATCCCATGGACAGAGGAGCCTGGTGGGCTGCAGTTCATGCATCGCAAAGAGTCAGACACAACTGGGCATGCGTACACACACACACAGAGCACAATTGTATCATCTACCCTCAAAATCCTGTTGGGAGCGGTGGCCAAGCCTCATTTCTCTCAGGAACAGCTGAACAGAAAGGAAGACTATGGCAGAGAAAATGACAGGCATTGCCCTTTCCTTAGCCATCACAATTCATACAAACACCATGCCCTGGCCTTAGACAGAATGAAAAAAGTACTCCTTAAATTCAGTATATAATAAACATTGAATATTATTACTTATGGGGCTTCCAAGGTGGCGCTAGTGGTATAGAACCTGCCTGCCAATGCAGGAGACATGAGACACATGGGTTCTATCCCTGGGCCAGGAAGATCCCCTGGAAGAGGGCATGGCAACCCACTCCAGATCTTGCCTGGAGAATCCCCATGACAGTGGAGCCTGGTGGACTACAGTCCATGGGGTCGCAGAGTCGAACACAACCGAAGTGACTGAGCATGCATGCGTTATTACTTATATTCCAAAATGACAAAATGCATGTGAATATGTGGTCACCTGGCTCTACGACACACATTCTTCCTTGGCACTACAGAAGCTAAGTGACCTCCCTGGCCATCCAGAAATATCCTCAGCCAGGGTCTCCGGAGGGCCAGCACGGAGGGGCGCCTTCTTAGTCTGTTTCTTGGTCCATTCAAGTTCTCACAGGAAGCAGACTAGAGACTTCATCTTTCAACAACTGTCTGAGCTTAGACATTTCCCCCTTGGACCACTGCTTTGTTCTTTAGAAATATTAGGGTGGTATGACTATCCCTTTGGCTGTTGAGGATTACATGGAAGGTAAAGGTTTGAATGGTGTGCCTTAAAAATTGCGTGAGTTTAGTACAGAATAACTTCATAGTTGTTTCAAAATGTATAGCCGTTACAGAAGGAATTTAAGCAAACTTGCCTAACTGTATAACCTACTCTCTCTCCCTTACTTTCTAGTGGAACAACCACTGAGTAAAGATTTATAACTTTCTTTGGGAAACAAAAGCTAAACATTCTCAAAGAACATGTGACTTCAAAGTGACTTAAATGTTACATTTTATTTTTATTTTTTGATGTATCTACAACAAATCAATATTAAAAAGCCAAAAGAAAGGCCCTTAAAACATAAAAAACTGTTTTCAAACATATCACAAGTGAAAGCCTTAAGAGTTCTCCTCTAAAGAGATCATTAGAAATACAAAGATGAATTTTGAGATCATGTGGACTGTAAGAGTATGCATGTTACAGGGGAAATTTCAGTTTGTATTAAAGCCAGAATAATATTTGGAAGAGCAGAGTGAAGATAGTGCATTTCATTTCCTTTGGATTTGGAAAAGCACTAAATGAAAGTCACTAACCAAATATATATTTTTAGTCCCAGTGACAGTGGAGGAGCTATTAACAGACACATAAATTACATACTTTGCACATTTTTAAAAGAATATTTAGTATTTTTATCTTGAGAATTGAAGTGTCAGGATGCAACATCCTTAAGGTAAATAAGACAATAAGGTGTTTTCCTACTGAAGTATGTAACTTTGGAATCACTTAGTCAATCCTTACAGAGCAATAATTGCAAAGTAAATTTCACTTTCAGTATTTTCAAATTTGACCTGGTAAATTCATAAGTGTTTATGAGTTACATGTACACATTATGTATACTACTACTACTACTACTACTACTACTACTACTACTAAGTCGCTTCAGTCGTGTCCGACTCTGTGCGACCCCATAGACGGCAGCCCACCAGGCTCCCCTGTCCTGGGATTCTCCAGGCAAGAACACTGGAGTGGGTTGCCATTTCCTTCTCCAGTTTTCCTTTAAAATTGGAGGAAGTCACAGTTCAGTACACACAGGCAAAGTCGTATCCAACTCTTTGTGACCCCATGGACTGTAGCCCACCAGGCTCCTCTGTTCGTGGAATTCTCTAGGCAAGAATACTGGAGTAGGTTGCCATTGCCTTCTCCACATTATGTATATATACTACAAATTAATATTTGTCAATTCAACTAAGATTTATTGAAAAATTACTAAGCATAAAATTCTGTGTTTTTAAAAATGTAAGTTTACATAAACTCTCATTTAGGCCAGAAATGTGCCTCAACAGGTAGCTCAGTGGTAAGGAACCCAACTGCCAGTCCCAGAGATGCAGGAGATGTGGGTTTGATCCCTGTGTCTGCAAGATCCCCTGGAGCAGGGCATGGCAACCCACTCCAGTATTTTGCCTGGAGAATCCCACAGACAGAGGAGCCTCCTTCAAGGAGCGGGCTACCATCCTTGAAGTCACAAAGACTGGGACACTACTGAGCATGCCTGCACATGCACGTGTCTCATCACATACATTAAACATGAAAATAAACTCACCTTGATTCCCCTATTTGTGCTTGGAATATAACTTCTGATAAATACTAGGGTGTTGACATTATGGCAAAGAAGCTAAACATGTGAAATGACCCAGTTTCCAGTTTGAAGGATTTGATTATGTTTATGTCATGCTTGCATACTTAGTTTGCAATCCACTCTTTCACCTGATTTTTTTTCCCTAATTTTTGTCTGTGCTGCATGGCAGTGGGATATTAGTTCCCTAACCAGAAACTGAATCGATCCCCCCAGAAGTGGAGGCACAGTGTCTTTACCACTGGACTGCTAGGGAAGTCCCTGGCCTGATCCCTTTAAGACCTACAAATCCTGTTCATTTGCAAAAACATGTTTTTCTCAAACTGGTAGGATCATTCTAATATTCAGAGAACTTGTTTCATTCATATGGAGGGAACATATAAAAGTAGAGGAAACCACAACATGTCAGGGAAAGGTCACCTCTCTTAACCAAGGAAAGAAATTATCAGTAGGGTTACAATAGTAGACAGCCATGCACATGGAAACAGCATCACAAAACTTGATAATCAAGCTTGCTTTTAAAGTAAGGAAATGATTTGGAGTGAATGTAACTGGCATTTGAATAGGATGTCTGTGTCTCTGACAGCTTATGGCTGAATACAAAACACTCTCAGTAAAAAGAACTGAGAAATAACGAATTCTTAAAGGCTACTGCTCTGACTACCTACAAAAAGTATTTCTTTACATCATGTATCTGACTATGAGCAAAAATTCTCTTAAGACCAGGGATTGAACGAGGCATGACTGATCCAAGCAGCTTCCGCTGACCCTGGCTGCAGTTCTGGGTTGCCTGGGATACCAGGACAGGTCTGTTTGTCCAAGAAATAGAGGGATCAGAAACAGTGGCTAATGTGGTGAGAGAAATATATCCAGATATATCCAGTCTGTAGCTCCTAGTATGGAATGCTGGCTCGTGGTGTAACACATTATAAAATGTAGCTTCTAAACATACTTATCAAAGATGTCTGTCAAAGTTAAATAACCTGGTTGTTCCGTTCATTGACTTTTAAATAAAAGATGATATCAAGGCTTGGGAATGTGATTTCAGAAAAAGCATTTTAACTTTTCCAAGTACAAAGGGTTGCTTGAGGTCACAGAAGCCACAAAAACAAACCCTGAATCCTAAAAATTGAATCAAAAATAAATCAGATAACCTGTGAGAGACTCTAGCAGAAGGTACATGTGAATTCTCCCCTTGAGGCATCCATGTTATGAGCCCTTAGGGTTAGAAGATCTTTCATTTCATGGGCCACAGTTGAGAGCATAGAACAAGAATGGGGCTCAGCAGACATAAAGGAATATTTATCCACATGCATATTTAGGGTACAGCTCCTTTGTGAGAGAATAGTGCCCTTTTCTGTGTGTGTTCCAGACTTGACCTTCCTTTGGCCTTGGAATTATCTGGTTTGTTTTCTTCTGTAGCCAGGTTCTGAAATATCAAACACAGCTGTAGGCAAAGGAAGAGGGTGGTCAGATAGCCCACCCATCGGTGCCATAATAAATGGAATTGGAACTGATGTATGTAGAATTAAACAAGGTTTGCCTTGGCACCACTGTCTCCTATGAGTCATTTGTATGAAAAGCCAGAACAAAACAGTGAAACAAACACAACAGCAAGAAAAACAAACTGGAAGGGGGCACCCTTTTGAGTTGAATGAAGTCAATATCGTAAATTTCCTAGGGGCCACAACCACTAGAAGGAAGAGATGGTAAAGAATGTTGAAGGGATTTTTGGTTCCAAAAGGGACCCATGCACCTGTTGCTGTGTTTCCCAGGCCCCTGAATGATAACAGTTTATGAGGCTATTAATACTAAGCCCAAGATTTATCCGATGTGCTGCTTTGTCTTGTGGCCAAAACAACCTCATAAAATTTGGGTTGCATTGGGTTAAAACGGAGCGTTCTGCCCTTGGAGTTATTCTGAGCATTTAAATCGCTTAATCCTGCAAGAACGGTGCATTCAGCCTGCCTATTAGGGAGAGTCTTTTGGGATTCTCACCAGTTGCAGAGCCCGGCCGGAGGGGGCGGTCCATTGCTGGGTGAGGTAACGTGGAGGCTGCGGGGGAGGAGTGGGTCTTGGAGAGCAGCCGCTCTTTCTCTAATCCCTCCATGCCCACAGCAGCCAGCTGAGCCTGGCGCACGGAGACTGCACGTGTGTGCTGGGGCTCCAGGAAGGACTGCTGCCAAGAAAAGAGCACAGAGAGAGAAACATGAGGCCAGCACGCAGGGAGACACTGAGAGCGACATGTCAACAAATTAAGTTCATCAGGTCAGAGACATAATAAACGGTGTGAAGGAAAAAAAATAGAGAAAGGGAGAAAAAAAAACACGATCTAGTCAATAAATCCATTCAACAGATGTTTTCACACTGACGGCCAGGGCCTGCCTGCCTGGCTGAGGAGGAGGTGATGGCAGGAGGCCTGTCAGTTTGAACTGATTGAAAGAAACAGACCTCTAACCTCAAGAGGAACATCAACGTAGACTCATTTCCTACCTTGATACCAATGTTTTGAATACAGCCCTGGAACTGTTACAATGGCAAAGTGGTAGAACTAGTCAACTGTTTTCAAACCACCACCAAGACTCAATTTTGAATTCACTTCAAAATTCAAAATTCAAAATTCAATTCACCCTATCCTGAATTCACTTCAAGTAATATTGTCAGTGAAATTTACAGGAGCCTAAATGTTGCCAATTAAATGCCTAGATTTGACCACTTTCAGTCTTCAGACCGGCTTCCCCAGCGGCGCAGATGGTAAAGAATCTGCCCTCGAGGCAGAAGACCGGAGTTCAATCACAGGGTTGGGAAGATCTCCTGGAGAATGGAATGGGGACCCGCTCCAGTCTTCTCGCCTAGGAAATCCCATGGACAGGGGATGCTGGTGAGCTGCATTCCATGGGGTCACAAAGAGTTGGACAGGATCGAGCGGCTAACACACACACACAGTCTTCGTATAATCGTACAGAATGATGGCTTTTTCATATGCTGATGATACAATCCCAATACTATAAAAAACTGTTTCCTTAAACAACATTAAATACAAGCTCAGTATGTAATGATATTATCATACTTCATATGTCTCAGCTTATCAAAGAGCCAGAATTGGAAGCTCCTGAAAGATTCACCTGACCTATTCCTCTGTCTCCAAAAAAGAGACAATCTCTAAAACAGAGACAGGCACTATCTCTGTTTAACTTAACTAAATTAAACTACAGTTTAACTATCAATAGTACACCCTGAATAGGTCCTCTCCCTGCAGCATCAGGGAATTCATAACCTTTGTATTGATTTTTATGTTTCCTGCCTTTTCTATATTCCAAATAAACATGAAAAGCAGCTCAACAGTGATACAAAAGATGTTCACCTCTCATGCCACGGATAAGGAAACTAATGCTCCAAAAGGTTAACAAAGCCTTCTAAACACAAGACCAATTTCTAGCATTTTAAAAATCTACGGGCTCTTCTGCTTCTTCAAGCATGTACGGTTTCAAGACTGGAAGCAAACGTCACCTCTCCTTAGTCAAGCCCCAGCCTAACCTTAGGATGGTTGCTCCTCCTAGTACAAGGCACATCCTTTGAATGCAGAGTATTCATTTAATGAGAATGCTAACAAGTCTAACAACAGTACAACTGTATTCAATGCATGTTACATAGCTTTATGTCATTGTGATTTTCTCTGTATGAGTTAATGCTGTAGATACATGTGAGTTATAAATATGAATATATAATTTAGTTATAGACCAGAGACAGATTTCCCAATTTGGAAAAAAGAATCATTAAGAACTAACTTTAAAATAAGTTCTAAGTAATGACGTATATATGGTGCTATTTCTGTTTTGCTCTGAAAAATAACTGAAGCATCAATCAGCTGGAAGGAATCTGTCACATCATCAAGCCCTGGGCGTTTGCTTTGATGTCTAGAATGATTTGGCCAAGATCTAGTCCTAGTTAACAATAGTCATAACACTTCTACAAGCATCTAAGTCTCTTGCTTTCTTGAGTATCTCCATGTGCAATTCCCTAAGGAAACAGCAGTTAGGGTTGGCACAGTCTCTCCTCTCATGGAACTTACGGAGGAAATGCAAATGTGCAATTCGGACTTTGGGAGTTTTCTGTGGGAAAATGAGCTCTTCCACATAGGATCTAAAGTGCCTGGGTAAATGTACACCTAGATGTTTGTAATGTCCATCCCTTCTATTACTGTACAATTCAAACTAATGCAAAAGGCGCTTGATTAACTATCCTAATTCAAAAAGCAACCCATCCTATTCTTTCCTGCAAGAACTCTCTTCCTAAAGCTCTACTAATAAGCAAAAAGGTGACAGAAAGTCTCAGAAGGTAAAGCAAAGTTTGAAGAGCCTCCCCAGGCTGTCATCTGGGTTCTCGCTGCATGTATGTGTTCACTCACTTCAGTCTTATCTGACTCTTTATGATCCCACAGACCATAGCCCGCAGGCTCCTCTGACCATGGGATTCCCCAGGCAAGAATACTGGAGTGAGTTGCCATGTCCTCCTCTAGGGGATCTTTCTGACCCAGGGGTCGAACCCGTGTCTCTTATGCCTCCGCCCCCTGGGAAGCCCAGGTTCTCCCTGACCTGAAACCAGTCTGAATTTCAATGTTAGCTCTTCTATTCCTTCTTTAAGTTCTAGCTCAAATTCCTATCTTCCGTAAAACAATACCGTCCCCAGGGTTGTATTCTTTCATGGGCTCTTTCCTCTATAAAAAAATACTGAACATTACCTTTTATGCTAAGATGAGCATACATTGGAATCATTATTATAATATCTATTTTGTCTTCTGATTAAAAACTAACATTTAAAATATTTTGTGGGCCCCTTAGAGTATCATGGGTTCTGGGCACAGTGTCTGCTGTGTCTAACGGACATATTGGCCCCGATCATCCGTGCTTCCAGTCTTTTCTGGGTCACCTGCTCTGGGTGTATCCATGAGGCTTCACATTCAGCAACCATTCACATCCTCTAAAGTCCATGTCAAATCTTAGAGCAAACCTTTTAAACTCACATGTTATACACACTTTTCCTCTTCACTCTATTTCTCTATTTCCCTGCCATCATCTTTTATGTTTTAGGGTTACTGCACGCAGTAACTAGATATTGAGCTCATACCCTGAGCCAGACACGTTGCTGGTGTGTTGAGCCTTTTTAATGTTTATCATCTAGTGAGGAGACAGATACTAAATGTTTCTAAGTATAATGTAATTATAAATATGAACGCTATATGGGAAAAAAAGAGTACCATGAACATTTTAAAGAAGAATATGATTTAGAGGTTGAGGGAACTTTAAGCAAGTCACATTTAATTTGAGATGTAAAGGATAAACTGAATTGGCCAGATGAATGGGGCCAAGGATCTAGATGTGTTTTGCGGGGGAGGGGGAAAAGAAATCAACCAGAGATTGGATCTAATCCATCTGTGAACTTATTTTCTGCTCCATTTTATGTCTTTTCTTATATTTCTTCTATTTAGAATGCTAAATATGTATTTGTGCATTAAAAATAGTAACACAAACTTGGCAGTTAGAGGCTGTGCTATTTTTTCAATAACATAACCATGTTTTAGATCACTGGAGTTACTAAATATTTTATCTCTTAAAGAATAGCTCAATACTCTAAGAGTTCATGTAAATACCACCACCTTCTTTGTTTCTTTCTTCATAAAGCATATTCATTGCTTTACTTGGACTTCACAGGAACCTTTGAGATAATGGAATAATAATTTGATAACTCATAACCATGATACAAATGTTACATCTCAGTATAGAACTTCACAACCAGGCAAGCAAAATCCTAGTTATCCAACCTCTACTATTAGGCAAATGGCAACATAAGTAAGAAACAAACTTGTTCAATAGTATTCATCACATATAAGAGTTCATCCAATATCTATTACGCATGCAGATGGGAAACAGATCCCAATAGGGGTGAATAGTCAGGAAAGTGAATTAAACATGGCTCATCTTATGGGCTGACATCCCAAATTCAAGTACTTTATCCATGATTAATATATCATAAGGATGTGAGTTTCACCCACTGACTCACGTATTTCCACGTATATGCTGCTACTGCTACTGCTAAGTCGCTTCAGTCGTGTCCGACTCTGTGAGACCCCATAGACGGTAGCCACCAGGCTCCCCCACCCCTGGGATTCTCCAGGCAAAAACACTGGAATGGATTGCCATCTCCTTCTCCAATGCATGAAAGTGAAAAGTGAAAGTGAAGTCGCTCAGTCATGTCAGATTCTTAGCGACCCCATGGATTGCAGCCCACCAGGCTCCTCTGTCCATGGGATTTTCCAGGCAAGAGTTACTGGAATGGGGTGCCACTGCCTTCTCCTAAATTATTCCTGCTGCTGCTAAGTCGCTTCAGTCGTGTCCGACTCTGTGCAACCCCATGGATGGCAGCCCATCAGGCTCCACCGTCCCTGGGATTTTCCAGGCAAGAACACTGGAGTGGGTTGCCATTTCCTTCTCCAATACCACACATATATAATAGGTGTTAATAAATATATGTTGAATAAACACGTGAATAGAAAGGAGATACATAGCTATCCTTAAAATCTCACCACAAGGATCAAACAAGAAAGCATATTATAAGCAATCATAATATAAAAAGCCAGAGTCGTTAATGGAAACATAAGAAAATAGAGAACAGACAAAAAGGTACAATTCTCTGAAGTTACTCAGCAATGGAGCCAAGAGCTGTGGGAAGGGACTGATTTGAGAATTATTTTTTTTCTCTGAACTTTCATATGGTTTCCAAACGTTATGCCTATCACCTATATTAAAACTTTAATTAAGAAAAATGGCAAATGTTAATTTAAAATAAATAGCTGAGCCAGTCAAACACTTCATTAGGACAGATTCATAATCACTGGTTCTAAGAGCAGACCTTGGTCAAGTATTTTTGAACCGTCTGTCAAAAAAGGACTATAAAACAGAAACATTAATTCATTTTCAAAACAGTGGACTATAATTATATGCCCTTACAAATAAAGTATAGCTTTTAATGTACAGGACGAATTTTGACAAGGTACAGATTACTACGGTACATATTAGTGACCAAAGCATCACAAAACAGTAGGCGCTTTGATTTCAGATGCGTGTTACTTCTCACCCAGAGAAAACTTCCCTTCTCCATGAGACCGAAAACTGAGATAGCATTTTCATAGCTAAAATTGAAGTATTTCATTAAACATTTTTTAATGAGAGATAATTTTGTTCATGGTTATTTTCCATACTTCCAAGTAAGGATAAAAATGCACGTTTTTCTCTTGCATCATCAGAAAAATAAAATGTCTAACAGTTTAAAACAGAGTGCCACTAAAAATTCCATTGATATTGAAATCAATCTTTCATCTATTGAGTGCCCCTGGAAAATGTGTCATGCTCAATGAGTGAATAATAAATACGCTCTCATCCACCTAAAAAGCATTCTTCTTTAAAATATTTTTTAAATACACGTATTATTTTCAGACTGTTTCTTATGCATACACAGACTTTTGTTCTTTCAGATGATTTAACTATGAGCTTTGTTTTGATTGGTTACTTTGCCAAACTGTTATTCAGGGACATTCTCTCAGGCTACCGAGATGTGTTACACAATCTTTCCTCTATGAAGTATGTAAGGCCACTTTACGTGAGCATCACCTGTCTCCCATCACTGATAAAGGCTTCCAATTTCACAGAAGAGTTATTACGTGCCTGTTTTATAAATTCTTCAGTGATGTAGCAAGACATCAATGTCATTAGGGCCTAGGCCTTTGTAAGCTGTGGTAAATAAACATGGCGATCTATTTGGAAAGAGGGTACCTGTATAGAAGTCTGTATGGCAAGCACGCTGTTCTTGCTTAGAGCTGAGTCTCTGGGAGTGGCTTGCTAATGGAGATTATGAGGTGATAAAGCCCTGGGTTGAGGAGATTCAAGGCTCTAATTTTTGGTAACAGCAGTGATTTTTAAATTTTGTTTCTGTTTGGTTTATTTTGCTTTCTTGCTGCCACCACTCAGGGACCTATTTTATGGCTTCTGGGTTTTCACTTTGTTCTGGATGGTTACATTTGCTTCCAGACATACTGCTCTTTGTTTGCTATAATCAATATCATCATGCCATTTTAGAAAAGCAAATACAAAAATCATATATTACAGTGTTTAATCTTTGAAATGATCAAAATTATTTGAGTTGGTTTAATAAAAGATATGACCTAAAAACAAAAGAAAAAGATCATGGGAAAATAATTTTAAAAAACATTAAAATTCTGTTCTAAAGAATTTTCTTTAAAGCCTATATGTTATTCCTTGTTTGGCATGACGAGAAAATTCAATTTTCTTTTTGGTTTTCAGTGCTTTGAATTTAAGAAGTCTTGCTTTTACAGAAAATTAGAATCATAAATATCCCTAGAGCTTATCTTGTAAGATGGCAAGGGCAAGTGGGAATTTACATGTTCTAAACTCTTTGTATTATTCAGTATGGGTGTAGAAATACTGGTTAACTTTAGACTTTTAAAAACTAAACATGCATGTTAATAATTTTAAAGTAGCTATTAAATAAATAGAAATAATATGCATAACTTTAAAGTAGACAAACATTTTTGAGCAAGGGACAAAACCAAGAAGTAATCAGTCTAAAAACAAGTGGAGGAAAAAATGAAGCATTGAAAAGGCTGTACAAATATAATTCACAATATAAGATGCTAGAAATAAATTTCCACACATCACTAAATGCAGTTGATGTGAATACTCAATTTACCAATTATTAATAAAACATGAAGACAGCCAAACTGGATTCCAAAAATGGAAAGGCTAAATTCTCTGGCAGACCAAGATCAAATTAAAAGATTCTATGAAGTCATAGGGGCTTCCCTAGTAGTTCAGTTGGTAAAGAATCCGCCTGCAATGCAGGAGACCCGGGTTTGATTCCTGGGTCGGGAAGATCCGCTGGTGAAAAGATAGGCTACCCACTCAGTATTCTTGGGCTTCCCTGGTGGTTCAGCTGGTAAAGAATTTGCCTGCAATGTGGCGGACCTGGGTTCGATCCCTAGGTGGGGAAGATCCCCTGGAGAAGGGAAAGGCTACCCACTCAAGTATTCTGGCCTGGAGAATTCCATGGACTGGTCCATGGAGTCACGAAGACATGAGAAAATAATAACAATAACAACAAAAAGTAGTAAAAGCCTTGAGCCACCATGTTAGAACCAGACAAAATAGATTTTTATGGGGAAAATACTAGAGATCACATAGGGTGTAAAAAATAATACAAAAGGTCAATTAACCAAAAAATAATTCTAAACTAGTAACATGGATCCAAACATAAAAAGTATAAATTGGCAAAAGTGTAAAGAAAAATCAACATCATGGAAGATTATAGCAAACATGTAGCAAAATGAGTGGGGTTTCCTTGCTGAAATGGTGAAATACTGAATTGTGAAATGTTGAAATCTGAAGCCAGTAAACATACATTCTTTCAAGCACACATGCAAAATTGACCAATACAATAAAGCAGGTGTCAACAAACTTAAAAGTATTAATATTTACAATGGAATAATATTCAGCTTTTAGAGGAAAGAAATTCTGACATATACTATTACATGGATAAACCTTGAATATACCATGCAAAGGGAAATAAGCCAGTTACATAGGACAAATACACTTTCAGTTTCACTTATACAATACACTAGAGTAATTAAATCCATACAGACAGAAAGCAGGATAGTTGCTGCCAGGAGCTTGGAAGAAGAGAGTTACTATTTAATGGGTACAGTTTCAATTTGGGAAGATGAAAACATTCTAGGATTCTAGAGGTGGCTGGTGATGATGGCTGAACAACCATGTGAACTTACTTGATGCCACTGAATCTTACACTAAAAAATGATTAAATGTGAGTAATTTATTATATTTTACTGAAAAAAGGAATTAATATTATTCAGATCATATATGTTGACCGTATTAGTCAGAGATGTAAACTAGGTAGATGAAAAGATACACTATGTTCTGTGATAAAATCATTATCATAAACATAACAGTTCTTCCCAAATGAATTTATAATTTCTGGTATGTTTCGGATGATCCTAAATTTTGCATACAAGAATAAAGGCAGAGAAAAGCCAGCAAATTTTGAAAATAAAGAATAAGTTGGGGAGACAGACTTAGCCAGGTGTCTATACATACTAAAAGCTAAATTATTAAGACTTTTGCACAAGAACAGATTAATGGAACAGAACAGAGAGCCTATAAGCAGACCCATGAGTACATAGAAACTCATGATATACAACAGAGATGATCTACAGAGTAGCAGGCAAACAAAGAATGTCAATCAATAAATGATGTTGGGGACACAGGTTACCCATTAATGGAACAATGAATTTAGATAATTACCTAACACTACATGCAAAGAACTAAAAGTGGATTAAAAATTGAAATGCAAGATGCCCAATTTTTAAAGTTTTTTGAAAAAAGATGGAGAATACCATTCTAAACTTATAGGAGGAAAGAAATTCAAATACCTCTGTTTTTCATGAGCCAGAAAAACACAAGCCAAAAATTGGATAAAAATCTTTGCAAAACATAGAATAAAGCAATGTTTAACATCTATATTATGTATACAACAATAACCATTTTATGCTCATCAGACTGATCAGAAATTTAAAACTCTGATGATAACCAAACATCAGTGAAAATACAGAGCAAGAGAAAACTCACAGACTGCTTGTAGACAAATAAATTGTTATAAACACCTTAAAGAACAATGGGCTAATATTCAGTAACACTGAAGATGGACCACAAACCTACAGTATAAATTGGTGAGTGAAAAAGCAAAAAATGTATATGAAGTCAATTATGTAAATTTAAAAACATACAAATTAATATATATTGTTTAAATACATGTAAGTGTAATAAAAATATAAAGAAATGCACAGGAAAAACAAAAAGCAAATTCAGAAAAGAAATGGGAGGAGGATGAAACAGGGAGGAGATAGAACTTTATACATATATTATTTTTACTTATCTCTGAAACTGGGTGTTATTATAATCTTCATTATTTTCCCTGTATTAATAATATATCAAAAATAAACTTAAAATGCTTAATAAATGGGCACATATAAAACAACAATATTATTATAACATAAAATTGGTTTTTATTGGAAAGACTAAGATGTTTTAGGGAAAGAACAAAGATTTATTGGAAAATACAAAAAAGTGAGAAAAAAAGAAATAAAAAGTAAAACTAGATGAGAAAATAAATATGAAAAATATGTTTTTTACTAAGTACACTAATTTACTTCAAGATCATATATTTATAAGCTATCAATCTGTACTATAGTGCACTGACAATATTAATATAAAATGTGTACATTTTAAGTATATTTTGTCTTTAGAATTTCAACATATTATCATTAAATTCACCTCAATGAGAAAACAATGACACTGAAAGGGCTGAGAAATTAGTCCTTTTACACGCAAAATAATGTAAACTGGAAACGAGATGACAATTCTGGAACAGAAGAAGAAACAAACTTAAATAGGCAAACAAAGAAACTAAAGAAACATAAAGACACTTAGAAACAATTATTTCTAACTACTGATAATACAATTGATTTACTGTTATTTTCTTATTTGGGCTAACTGGTATTTTCCAAATTTTTATCTTTATTTTTAAAGTTATTTTGAAATGCTATGCTTTACTTTGATATCAACATTTTAAGTGGTTAAATATGCTACAGGGATAAGAAAGGATATTAATTTGGGTTTGGAAAAAAATCCAAGCAAGCTACCTGTGAGCAGAAACCTGCCTGCACTTTCACACTCTTAGTCCCAAACCCTAGAGCCCAGCACACAGGGCTCATTAAATGTTGAGAATATATGTATCATATAACCGCTTCTAGTCTAAGATTAGAAGGAAAATCTGACTCTCTAAGTCATTTGACTGAGCAGATAGATCAGTTTAATCACTCAGTCGTGTCTGATTCTTTGCGATCCCATGAACTGCAGCACGCCAGGCCTCCCTGTCCATCACCAACTCCCGGAGTTTACCCAAACTCACGTCCATCGAGTTGGTGATGCCATCCAAATCTTTTTTTTTTTCAATGTAATTTTTCTTTCTTCTTCACATTGGATCAGAATACACTTTGGTAAACCCAAATCCCAGAGAAGGCAATGGCACCCCACTCCAGTACTCTTGCCTGGGAAATCCCATGGATGGAGGAGCCTAGGCTGCAGTCCATGGAGTCGCTAAAAGTCAAGACACAACTGAGCGACTTCACTTTCACTTTTCACTCTCGTGCACTGGAGAAGGAAATGGCCACCCACTCCAGTGTTCTTGCCTGGAGAATCCCAGGGACGGTGGAGCCTGATGGGCTGCCGTCTATGGGGTTACACAGAGTCGGACACGACTGAAGTGACTTAGCAGCAAACCCAAATCCATCAAGAACTCTAGGTCACTAAGATTTTTCTCAAGTGTTTTGTTTTTAACCCACTAGTAAAATATCCTATCAGAATCATAGTTAGAACAGGGTGATTGAGATGAAGTTTCAGAGAAAATCTACTCTACTGGAGATGTTATTGAGTATGTACAAATAATTCAATATTACCTTGGGGCTTGAAGTAGGGGTGAGCTACTGGCTGATGACATTTGGCTAAAAACTGGTATACTGCAGAACAGAACCCAAATATGTTACCTGAGAGCAGTAATCTCCAAAGTTTGGAGTAAACATGAATCCAGCGAGTGAAGAAGCTTTTACTCATATTTAATTTTTAAATAAAAACACAAGAAAGCAAATTAGATATAATAATACTGGATGAATGGATAGACTGTAGCATTTACACCTAGTCCCTGCATCAAGGATCATATAGCACAAACTGTCTCAGATATCCAAAGGCAGGGAGGAGAGTCTAATTTCAAACTTTAATACACAGTTATAGTAATCAAAGTCGTATGCATAGGGATAGACATCTAGAATTGGAATTGAATTGAAAATCCTGAAATAAACTCTTATATTTATGGTCAACTGATTTTCACCAAGGGTGCCAAGAAAATTCAAAAGGGAAAGTAGAATCTTTCAACAAATGGGGCTGGGACAACTATGAATCTACTAGTAAAAGAATGCATCTGAATCCCTTCCTCACACCAAACACAGAATGTCCAAATGGTTCACAGGATATAAGAGCTTAAACTATAAAATTATTAGAGGAAATACAGAAGTAAATCTTCTTAGATATAAGAAGTGATCCTCCCCAAAACAGATATATTCATAAGTAAAAACTGTTGTGCTTCAACGGACACGAGTTGTCCAACAAAAATTTATACATGTTGATATCAGCACCATTCACAACAGCCCAAAGAAATAACCCAAACACCAATCAAGTGAAGAATGGATAAATAAAATGTGGCATATCTATGCAATGAAATTCTATCCAGCCATAAAAAAAGGCTTTTGTTTTCTTTTTTCTCTCATTCACAAATTCACAATCATATTTGCTATTTTTAAGGGCAAACTGTATTAAATGCAAGCTCATAAAATACAAATACCTTAAAAAGGATATTCTCCCGGAATACATTTTTTAAATTAAATCTTTAAAAAAAAAAAAGACAAGCCTATGTATTACGGTGGAGTCGTAGATCAAACAAGGGCAAAGTGGCCAGCAGCTCCCCACAGAGAACACCTCAAGGCCAAAGCAGGCCACTGTCCTCCAGGAGCTCCACTGAGAATAACTGGTCTGCTGGTGGTTAAAATGTGTCCTATAGAAAAGCCTGTTATAAAATGTTAAAGCCAAACCCTTAACATACAACAGACCTTAGGGAGAAGCGGATGTGAGTCCTTGGTCTGGAGAACTTGGTGAATCAGTAGAGAAAAGAGGGCGCGGACACAAGTCTCCAGAAGCATTTGAAATGAGTTGGGCAAGAACCTCTAACCGACCTGCAGGCCACTGGGGCGATCAGGAAGAAGAGAAGAGCCCCTCATCCCGGCCAGGCCATACGACCAGGTAGGCAGTCTGTTCTGGAAGCATGCGGACACAAGTTTTTCAAGGAGTCCAAAAGCCAGGCAGCAGGCCTAGACTTCCATCAGAGGCTGGAGAGAGGCACAGGAGCCCGAGGGGCAGGAGAGATGCCGCCAAACTTCTGCCTCCCTTTCCAGGATGTAACAGGTCTTTCCAAAAGGGAGCACACTTGTGAACTTTTCTAAAAAGTTAAAACATTGGGTGATCTATGGACACTGGGAAAGAAGAATACAAACGTCTCCTGCCTGGAAAATACAAATTGAGAAGCCTTGACTCTTGCTGCAAGCCTGGGGTGGAGGAGGCTGGTTGTGAAGGAGGCCAGACCTCAGAGCAGAAGCCCGGAGTAGAAAGGCGGAGGCCGCCGCAGAGAGGAGCCGCCTGGAGAGAAACTGGGGAGCCTGGCCGCCGACCGGGACCCTGGGCCAGGGGCAGGGGGATGCGGCCACTGCCTCCCAGGGTGACCCAGGCTGCGGGGCAGTGTGTAAGCAGCACCCAGACGTAGTCCCTGAACGAGCTTCGGGCCGGGCTTCGCTGCGAAAAGCTAAGCGGAGGCCCCCACGCGGACGCCCCGCCCGCAGGCCAGACGTATGCGGCCTCGGGCGGCTGGTCCCGCAGCTTCACCTGCTTTTCAGAGGCAGGAAAGGACTCACACCTGGGTCTCTAGCTTAATCATCAAATGCTGGCTTCTTCCCGTGGCCAAGCTTCCTGACATGGTGGTTCGCTGCATCTTGCTAAAACATACAATACTTCTCTGGCTGTTAGCTCTGCGCTGCTTCCATCTTTGGAGCCCTTCTTCCAAAATCCTGCGTTTCTCTCCGGAGAGTCTGTCATACAGTTCCGAAGCATGCAAAAACTCGGCCTGGTCTCCATGCCCCTTGTTGCCCCACCTTCCAGCCCTCTCACCTAGCGGACGCCACCTGCCAGAGCGCCCCTTCGCCGCCGCTAAAGTGCGCAGGACGCATCGCACCGCACCTGTGACCTTTTGCCGCCTTGTTCCCTGACTTTGTTCAATTGAAGGTTTCACTAGTGAGGTTAAATTCCCCGTCCTTCCTATCCTTCTGCTGCTGCTGCTGCTGCTGGTTTAGTCGCTAAGTCATGTCCGACCCTTGTAACCCCTTGTAACAGACAGATCCTCCAGGCAAGAATACTGGAGTGGGGAGCCATTTCCTTCTCTCCTTCTTCTGCTAGGCCTTTGTTAATGACCAGCTTTCGGCGTCTCAGATTTGTTCAGAGGCGCCCCAAACAGGTGCACTCGCTTTGGATTAAGCAGGCACCGCCCCCCTCTCCAGATGTATCCTTGTCTGAGTCCTTGTACGAAAGGTACAGGAAGAACTGCAGGCTCCGTCGACCTTATGCTGGATGGCACGGAAGTAATGTGCCTGCTGATATGGATGGGCTGCCGGACGGTGGGATAAAACCGGAGCCGGTGCTGCTGTGACTGCGCACATCCCCCGACCTGGGCTCCCAGTAGGCCTTTCCCAGCCTGCGCGGCAGCTGGGAGTAATTTTCCTTCAGGATCCTCTTACTAGCGAGCTCTGCCCAGCCACCAATACACGTTGGTGGTTGGCAACGGGGAGGCAAAAGTGGTCAAAAGGCATAAGCTTCCAGGTATAATATAAATAAGTCCTGGGGATATAATTACTATATGGCATGGTGACTACAGTTAATGATACTGTATTGCCTAATGAAGGAAAAAAAGAAAAAAGTACTGTGATCACTCACCTAGAGCCAGACATCCTGGAAAGTGAAGTCAAGTGGGCCTTAGAAAGCATCACTACGAACAAAGCTAGTGGAGGTGATGGAATTCCAGTTGAGCTATTTCAAATCCTGAAAGATGATGCTGTGAAAGTGCTGCACTCAATATGCCAGCAAATTTGGAAAACTCAGCAGTGGCTACAGGAATGGAAAAAGTCAGTTTTCATTCCAATCCCAAAGAAAGGCAATGCCAAAGAACGCTCACACTACTGCACAATTGCACCCATCTCACAGGCTAGCAAAGTAATGCTCAAAATCCTCCAAGCCAGGCTTCAGCAATACGTGAACTGTGAACTTCCAGATGTTCAAGCTGGTTTTAGGAAAGGCAGATGAATCCAGAGATCATATTGCCAACATCCTCTGGATCATCAAAAAAGCAAGAGAGTTCCAGAAAAACATCTATTTATGCTTTATGGACTATGCCAAAGCCTTTGACTGTGTGGATCACAATAAACTGTGGAAAATTCTGAAAGAGATGGGAATACCAGACCACCTGACCTGCCTCTTGAGAAACCTATATGCAGGTCATGAAGCAACAGTTAGAACTGGACATGGAACAACAGACTGGTTCCAAATAGGAAAAGGAGTCCGTCAAGGCTGTATATTGTCACCCTGCTTATTTAACTTCTATGCAGAGTACATCATGAGAAACGCTGGACTGGAAGAAGCACAAGCTGGAATCAAGATTGCCAGGAGAAACATCAATAACCTCAGATATGCAGATGACACCACCCTTATGGCAGAAAAAGAAGAGGAACTAAAGAGCCTCTTGATGGAAGTGAAAGTGGAGAGTGAAAAAGTTGGCTTAAAGCTCAGCATCCAGAAAATGAAGATCATGGCATCCGGTCCCATCACTCCATGGCAAGTAGATGGGGAAACAGTGGAAACAGTGTCAGACTTTATTGTTTTGGGCTCCAAAATCACTGCAGATGGTGATTGCAGCCATGAAATTAAAAGACGCTTACTCCTGGGAAGGAAAGTTATGACCAACCTAGATAGCATATTCAAAAGCAGAGACATTACTTTGCCAACAAAGGTCCGTCTAGTCAAGGCTGTGGTTTTTCCAGTGGTCATGTATGGATGTGAGAGTTGGACTGTGAAGAAAGCTGAGTGCCGAAGAATTGATGCTTTTGAACTGTGGTGTTGGAGAAGAGTCTTGAGAGTCCCTTGGACTGCAAGGAGATCCAACCAGTCCATCCTAACGGAGATCAGTCCTGGGTGTTCTGGAAGGACTGAGGCTGAGGCTGAAACTCCAATACTTTGGCCACCTCATGCGAAGAGTTGACTCACTGGAAAAGACCCTGATGCTAGGAGGGATTGGGGGAAGGAGGAGAAGGGGATGACAGAGGATGAGATGGCTGGATGGCATCACCAATTCAATGCACATGAGTTTAGGTGAACTCCGGGAGTTGGTGATGGACAGGGAGGCCTGGCGTGCTGTGATCCATGGGGTCGCAAAGAGTCGGACATGACTGAGCGACTGAACTGAACTGCACTGATGTATGCTGCAGCATGGATGCACCTTGAAAACATTACGCTAAGTGAAAGAAGACAGTCACAGAAGACTGCGTATTATACAATTCCACTTGTGTAAGTGCCCAGAATAGACAAATTTATGGAGAGAGTAGATTTCTGGGTCCCTAGAGTTGAGGCAGGGGCCAGTGGCAAATTATTGCTAATGGGCACAGAGTATCTTTGCGGGGTGAGGCGTGGTGGGGGGATGATGAAACTGTTCTAAAATTAACTGTACTGATGGTTGCACAATTGTGTGAAATGAGTCAACCATGTAGTCTGTGAGTTATCTCAATAAAGTTGTTAAAAATAACACTTTTTTCATCATAGTATAAAACCTTACCTCATAAAATGACATGTATTTACAAATCATGTTTATTTAATTTTTAATTACACTTTTTTAATTTCTATTTTTGTGTATGCCTTGTAATATATAATACAGTGATGTAGTGGTATATATATATATGTATAATTCATTAATATTCTGTATTCATTTGTGTATGTATATAATTATAAGTACATGCTAAAATATTTTTAATCACTCATGATAAAAATGTTTATAGACCTATACATACAGGTTGGAAGGTAAAGAGTTCCTTTTTTGTACTGAAAAATTTGATGAGATATAGGAAGCCTTTAAAAAAATACATGAGACCTTTTATTATTGCCCCTCTCCTGTGACAATGGGCAGTATTTCTGAAATCTGGTAGGCAGGAGTGGCACACAGTCCAGGAGAAGCTGGATTAATAGGTTGCTGCTGCTGCTAGGTCGCGTGAGTCGTGTCCGACTCTGTGTGACCCCATAGACGGCAGCCCACCAGGCTCCCCCATCCCTGGGATTCTCCAGGCAAGAACACTGAAGTGGGTTGCCATGTCCTTCTCCAGTGCATGAAAGTGAAAAGTGAAAGTGAAGTCGCTCAGTTGTGTCCAACTCCTAGCAACCCCATGGACTGCAGCGCACCAGGCTCCTCCATCCATGGGATTTTCCAGGCAAGAGTACTGGAGTGGAGTGCCATTGCCTTCTCCCGGATTAATAGGTTACTGCTCAGTATATCTCTACCAACCTTGCTTCCAGTGCTAAGTGGTGGCCCCTGTAGCAGAGGTCAGGCTCGAAGTAGATGAATCACTGTTCCCATGTACTCACTGGTTTCTTCCACTGAAGTCAGACCAATCCCACTCCCTTCTTCTGAGGTTCTTTGTCCAAACAAGAGTCTTTGTCTAGTATGTATTCCACGCCAGCAAACAATGATACAAAAAATCACGAAGGAAAGGTAAAATTTTACATGTTAAATAATATCCTCATTTTCAAACTTGAGTTGATAGATAACAATATGATTCACAAGGCAGGGCTGAGGGTAGCTAAGTACTGCTACAAAGCTTTCAGCTAATGCATCAGCAGCAGAACCAGGGAGGGGATTTCAAGTGTAACCACACTTTATATACAGGCACAGTAGGAGTGTGTGTGGTGTGTAGTTAACCGTGATTCTGGATCGGGGCTTAAAGGTTTATTCAAATACTGCCATTGACCTGTTGTGAAGTCGAACCTATTTAACACTTTTTATCACCTGCGTAGAATGTTGGTAAAAGTGACTACCTGTGTACAGAGTATATAAACAGCTTCAGATGCATCTATAGATATCCTCAGGTAGAAGAATTTCACCAGAAAATAAATTGCTAATTCGGTTGCATATGCATTCATATCTGTGGAAGGGTGGTTGCTTTAGATATGTTTAAGACCCAGCCACTTTGGAGCAATCTTGGAAAGTAGCCATTGCAAATCAGTGGGGGTTTTACTCCACTACAGAATACAAAAGAAACCACATTTGAATTTTGAAATTAAATAAGTAACTAGTTCATAATGAGTAATCTTTCACAATAAAAAAGTAAACAAGTTATATTTTTCTTATATTGCTTTCCAGCTTTTATATTTTTACAATTGCCTGTAAAAAAAAATGCTCAAGAGAGTAGGTTGAAATTATTTTAATTACATAACAGCCCAGAGGAAGATGAAATTGTGCAATGACCTAGACTAGTATCCTCTGTCTGGTTGGCAGCCAGTGAATCGGACAGCATGAACAATAGAGCTCTGCTCTAGAAATAATAGCCTGAAGATAAAGAAAAGGCAGAGGGAGGTTTCTTTTGACCACGATGAATCTCTTGAGAATTTCCTTTATTCCCCCCCTTTTATACTTAGAGTCCAGATATAAAACAAATCTTAAGGAGAGCTGACAAGCAGTATAAATATAGCTACTTAAGACACATGAATTAGACGGATTTATCTTGAATAGGTGTTCTTAGTCTAGAATCTCTGGAAGAATTTTAGCAGAAATAAACCCCTGAAATTGTGTGCAAAGCTGTATGAGTATGTGCATGTGTGAATTTTCTGGAGACATGGCCATAGCTTTCATCAAAGAGGTTCTTAATTTAAAAAAAAAAAAAAGTAGCGAATCACAGCTCTAAGAAAAAAAATACAGTAAGTGCCAAAATAATATCTTACTAATTACAACTTTTAGGTGTCTCTATTAATAAACCAGTTTCAACACTATGTTCTGAATGGATTTTTTTTAAACCCTTGGATTCAAGTTGATTCAAGTGAGTAGGGCAGGCAGAATCAAGTTTTATTTCCTCACCTCTCAGCCCAAGAAAGCATCTTACTGAACTCAACATTAAGAGAATCACCCTATTTCACCACCAGTCTCGAGATTCAGTTACTTGTGTGCAAATTACCAAACGTGTCAAATCCCAGAAATCGTGTAGCTTTATGTACATTTCAATCTTTCTCCCAAAGCAAGCATGGGTCAAAGGCAAGGTATTCCAATCTCAAGTCACTGAACTAGAAGCCAGTTAGTGGCAGTTCCCTGCTAAAATGGTTGGCTAACATTTGGCTAACGAAAAGAGAAGGAGAAGGAATACTCTTTAGTGTGTATTCCTTTTGGCATTTAACTACATACATCCTCTTAAAGCAGACAATTTTCTGCTTAAAATAGACAAATGTTGAGGGAAGCACACAGCTCAGCCCGCATGTAAAAAAAGCCTCTCAAATAGAATAAATACTTGTCACTGTAGGCTACAGTTGAAAATTGCTGTTTCTTTCACAGCCACACATTTAACAACAATCATAGGGTAAATTTTCTAAGATGAATAAAACACAGTATACCTCCAAATTTGATGTCTAATTTTTGAAAGGAATGCCTTTGGAAATATTTCCTCAAACCTAAAAACAAATATCACAAAAAGGGCATTGGAATTAAAAACAAAATTCTTTAACCATTTCTTGATTTTGGTGGAATTTAGGGTCGCAAAGAGTCGGACACGACTGAGCAACTTCACTTCACTTCACTTCACTTTAATGAATTAATTAATTCATTCATCCACTATAATAGAAGTCTACCACCAATAGACTGTTAGGCACTGTGCCAGATATTAGAAGATACAATGGTGAACAAAGCAGATACAGTCACTCCCCTGTGGAGTTTATAGTCTAGTCAGGGAGACAAATAGTCATCCAAGTTCTGCACAAAGAAATCAAAAGAGCAACAAGGTGAGGCCTATGAAAGATGGTGGTTGTTGTTTAGTTGCCAAGTCCTATCTGACTCTTCCAACCCCATGGACTGTAGCCCACCAGGCTCCTCTGTCCATGGGATTTCCCAGGCAAGAATACTGGAGTAGGTCATCATTTCCTTCTCTAGGGGATCTTCCCAACCTAGGGATCGAAACTGCGCCTCCTGCTTGGCTAGTGAAATCTTTACCACTGAGCCACCAGGGAAACCCATAAAATGTAGTGATTGAAAGGGAAAGTCTTAGTCCCTTAGTGATGTCTGGCTCTTTGAGACCCCATGGACTGTAGCTTGCCAGGCTCCTCTGTCTATGGTATTCTCCAGGCAAGAATACTGGAGTGGGTTGCCATTTCCTTCTCCAATAAAATACAGTATAGGGTCCTAATTTAAGAGTTAAGAAAAGTGCCAAGGCAGGAGTATTTGTGCCAAAAGAGGAAGGGTGAGAAGGCTTTAAGTGGGCAAAGAGAGGAAGAAGAATGTTCTCCATATGGAGGGGACACCCTGTTCAGAGTGGTCCTGGAGGGCGGGTACCTGGTAAATACTATGGAATAGATACAGGGCAGCATGGCTATTAGTGGGCTTCCCTGGTGGCTCAGACAGTAAAGAATCTGCCTAAAATGCAGGATACCTGGATCTGATCCCAGGGTCGGGGGGATCCCCTGGAGGAGGGCATGGCAACCCCCTCCAATATTCTTGTCTGGAGAATCCCCATGGACAGAGGAGACTCATGGGCTACAGTCCTTGGGGTCGCAAAGAGTCAGACATAATTGAGCAACTAAACACACAAGCACGTGGTTATTAGTAATTAGAGGCTGCTGAAGTGGAAGGAGTCCGTAGGGCGAGACCTTGCAGAAAATGCCTTTTATCTAAAAAGGCTGAATCTTAATCCTAAGAGCAATAGCAAGCCAATGAATAGTTATAAGCTCCCAAGGATTTAGGCCTGGAGACTGGGCACTTAGTGGAGATAGTTGCTAAGAAGAGAATCATATTTTGGAATGATAATTCTAGCAGAATAATTACCTGTATTTTATTCAGGATAGATAATTTTTAAGCACCTTCCTTAGCAAAGTAAAGTTCATAAAAAGAGCCTGGGATTCAGAGTAAATGTACAGATTTTATAACGGTGTCCAGCATATACTGAACACTCTATAACGTTAGGGGTGTGTGTTTGTGTGTGTGTGTGTGTATGTGTGTATGTAAGTTGGTCAGTCATGTATGACCATTTGTGACCCCAGGGACTGAAGCCCACCAGGCTCCTCTGTCCAATGGTTTCTCCAAGAAAGAATACTAGAGTGGGCTGCCATTCCCTTCTCCAGGGGAATCTTCCCAACCAGGGATTAACCTGGTCTCCTGTGTTGCAAGCAGATTCTTTACCATCCGAGCCATCCGGGAAGCCCCAGTGTTAGCTGTAGCTTAC
This sequence comes from Budorcas taxicolor, assembly GCF_023091745.1. Taxonomy (NCBI): domain Eukaryota; kingdom Metazoa; phylum Chordata; class Mammalia; order Artiodactyla; family Bovidae; genus Budorcas; species Budorcas taxicolor. The sequence goes on along the minus strand of NC_068913.1, from coordinate 29,324,231 downwards.
ATTAACATGGTTTAATCAGTTTCACCAGAGCATATCAGCAGTATCAGATATTATTCGGGATTAATTCTTGAACCTTATAATGTAAAATTAATAAGTAGGGCAGTGCTTGTTAAATAACATTCTAATGGTATATAAGAAGACCTACCTTCTTATATATAAGAAATAACAAATTAGTACTTGGGTACAATGTTCTCATTGCCTGTGTAAGAATTTTCTGTTTATATGACAAATATCATATATTAACACATGTACATGAAATCTAGAAAAATTGGCACTGAAGAACTTATTTGCAGGGCAGGAATATAGGACTCAGACACAGAAAATAGACTCGTGGACACAGTTGGGGAAGGAGAGGGTGGGGTGAACTGAGAGAGTAGTCGTGAAATATATACACTACCAAATGCAAAGCAGTAACGGGAAGTTGCTGTATAACACAAGGAGCTCAACCTGGAGCTCTGTGACAACCTAGAGGAGTGGGATGGAGTGGGAGGTGGGAGGGAGGTTCAAGAGGGAGGGGACGTATGTATACCTATGGCTGATTTAGGTTGACATATGATAGAAACCAACACAACATTGTACATTGTTAGGCAATTATCCTCCATTTAAAAAAATTTTTTTTAAGGATTTTTTTTTTGTTTATATGAGAATGATGATTTTCATAAAATTTAAAAGCAAAATGATAATGCTTCTAAATTCCAAAAAGTTTTCCCAGTTTTCTTTTTACGCTAGATCTTCAGTGATTCTCTGTTCCCTGAGTTTTTTTTTCATTTGTCTCTCTTTACTACATTTTAAATGCTAATTGATCTGCATTTATCCATTCCTACTTCTATGAATACAGAACAATAGATTCCATTTTAAAATTCAAAAGGGGATACAGCTATAACTATGAGCAAAAGAACCTTAAAACACCTACAAAGAACAAGTGGATACTATAACATTAGACAATGGTTAACAATTTAGTTTAAAATCTTGCCTGTTAATTTGGCTTTAGTTTAACGGAATCAGTTCTACATAGAATGAGCAGAGGCAAAGCATACTGCATTAATATACATTCTTGGCTTACATGAATAAACTCTTTGATTTAAAAGTTATTTTAGCTTTCTGAAAAAATAAAATTATATTATGATTATTCACATTTATACAGGTTGTCCCTGGTGGCTCAGATGGTAAAGAATCTGCCTGCAATGCAGGAGACCAGGGTTCGATCCCTGGGTGGGGAACTTCCCCTGGAGAAGGGAATGGCAACCCACTCCAGTATTCTTGCCTGGAGAATTCCATGGATGGAGGGGCCAGGTGGGATACAGTCCTTCGGGTCACAAAGAGTTGGACATGATTAGAGGACTAACATGTATTTATACACATATATTCAAAGTATGGTAATTGCTACTTAAAAACTGTATTTATATTATAAACTTTAAAATATGCAATAAATGTGAGATATTAAATGCAGTTATAGTTAATTATCACCAAATTTATTATACTTGATTTATGTCAATTAACCTGCAATACCCAATGTTTACCAGTGTTATTTTTCATCAGCTTGATTCTTCAGCCAAAAAATTAATAATATTACTATTTGTTCACAAAGTTAAAACAGTTTTCATTATTATTAGATGGTAAATTTATTATTAGTTGTACCTGAAGGTTTAAAATCCTGCTTTTAGTAAATATAATAGTATCTATTTTTAAATGGACAAAGAAAGAGGCATCATTTTAAATTTGCAGAATAGGTAAATATGGCATTCTGCAATAGCTTCATGGACTATTACCCTTTTCTGAAATGATTCCCCCTGCCATAATCCAGTCTTTCTCTAGAACATGGGTTTTGAAGTAAGGTTGTTCTAGGAGGTTGCAACAGCTGAGGGAGAAGAAGAATACTGAAAGTGTCTGGTTAATGAAAAACACTGCTAGCCATTTTAAGGAACTTTAACTTCATTCTGAAGACAATAATCATTCACTGATATATTTTAATCAGCAGAAGAGCATAATACCTGCATCTAAGGAGAACTTAATGTTTCTGTTGGAGAAGACTCTTGAGAGTCCCTGGGACTGCAAGGAGATCCAACCAGTCCATTCTGAAGGAGATCAGCCCTGGGTGTTCTTTGGAGGGAATGATGCTAAAGCTGAAACTCCAGTACTTTGGCCACCTCATGCGAAGAGTTGACTCATTGGAAAAGACTTTGATGCTGGGAGGGATTGGGGACAGGAGGAGAAGGGGAAGATCGAGGATGAGATGGCTGGATGCATCAATGACTCGATGGACACGAGTCTGAGTGAACTCCGGGAGTTGGTGATGGACAGGGAGGCCTGGCGTGCTGCAATCCATGGGGTCGCAGAGTCGGACACGACTGAGCGACTGAACTGAACTGAACTGAATGTTTCTGTTTAGTTGAATGGGGATTCAAAAACTGGCCATTGGCTGAACTGATGAGCCATGACCAGTGGGTCACTGGGTAAACCACATGGCCTCCACCTACCATTGTCCCATGTACTCATTGGACGTTGGCCCTAGTTGATATGGGGTTGCTTTGTGTTTGTTTGGTGAGGAATTCTGGTGAGATCTGAGAGAAAAGATGGGAAAAGTTTAGGAACAAAGAGACGCAAACCAGTCTGCTCTGTGTCTGGCCCTGCTGCTGCTGCTGCTGCTGCTGCTGCTGCTGCTGCTGCTAAGTCGCTTCAGTCGTGTCCGACTCTGTGTGACCCCATAGACGGCAGCCCACCAGGCTCCCCCGTCCCTGGGATTTTCCAGGCAACAACACTGGAGTGGGTTGCCATTTCCTTCTCCAATGCATGAAAGTGAAAAGTGAAAGTGAAGTCGCTCAGTCGTGTCCAACTCTTTGCAACCCATGGACTGCAGCCTACCAGGCTCCTCTGTCCATGGGATTTTCCAAGCAAGAGTACTGGAGTGGGGTGCCATTGCCTTCTCTGGTGTCTGGCCCTAGTGGGTGGTTACTACAGCTCCAGGTCAGGCTTTCAGGTAAAACTGAATGTGCTGTTTCTCTATGATATTTAGGGCACAAACGTTATTCTTTGGGGCTTTCTGTGGCAAAGCGGGTCAAGAAGAAGGGCATTGTCCTCTTTCCTGACCAAAGATATCATTGAGGGCTAATGGCAAGGAAGAGCAATTTTGCACTCTGAGGATTATAAAGCTTTGAGGAGCTGAGAAAGTGAAAAAGAAGAGTGAAAGTGTCCATCCCTCAGTCATGTCTGACTCTTTGCAACCCCATGGACAGTAGCGTGCCAGGCTCCTCTATCCATGGGATTCTCCAGGCAAGAATACTGGAGCAGGTTGCCATTCCCTTCTCCAGGGCATGTTCCCCAGACCAGAACCGTGGTCTCCTGCATTGCAGGCAGATTCCTTATCGTCTGAGCCACCAAGGAGGACCTGAGAGGTAGCAACCAATGTGTGGGCGACAGTGGTAAGCATGGCAGACGTTAGTGGTTCTCAAGTGAGCAAAGACTCATTCCCGAACAATGTGAGACTTAACTCAAAGAATACCCAGAAGTGCTTGAGAAGCAATGAGTCGGGCTCTTCCCAGAATTACAGTGCTAGGAACTATCATGAAAGCAGAAGCTGTGTGCATGTGTACTCATTTGCTTAGTCCTGTCTGACTCTTTGCAATCCCATGGACTGTAGTGGGCCAGGCTCTTCTGTCCATGGAATTTTTCATGCAAAAATACTCGAGTGGGTATCCAGTCCCTTCGCCAGGGGATCTTCCCTACCCAGGGATTGAACCCACGTCTCCTGCGGCTCCATTGGCATGAGGATTCTTTACCACCTGGGAAGCCTGCAGAAGGTGGGTAATTGATGCTAACACGACCTAATTTGTAACCACTGGCAGCCACATGGGTTACAAATGAACCCAAGGAATCAGACTACCAGAGATAGGCTGTCATCTTTTTGAATGTGGTCAGAGCCAGGATTGCAGCACTCAGTTGAAAAGAAGATGACAGACACATGAAATATTCAGATGACAGAATCCACTTAACTTGATAAATTGGGAAGATGATCCCTACTTGGCGGAGGGTGGGTGATAGGGAGCAGGGATGAAGAGCATGAGCTCTGAAATGAGACTGCTTTGGGTTTATCACTCACCAGATGTGTGATGTTAGGTAACTTACTAACATTTTTGAAACCTCAATTATCTCATTTTCTGAACTTGTAAATTTTGAATAATAACAGTAGCTACTTCATAGAGATGTTTGTCACAGTAAAATGAATGATCCACTAAAAATATTCAGCACAGTGCTTGGCACATTCTGGGCACTCAGAACATACTAGCAACTATTACTGTATCTTTGAGATGAATCAAATTACAAGTAAATAAAACTGTTCATTTCAGGAAGTTTATGTGTATACAAATGTGAAATGTACGTTTTGATGCGAAGATCTGACTCATTAAAGACCTTGATGCCTGGAAAGACTGAGGCAGGAGGAGAAGAGAATGACAGAGGATGAGATGGTTGGATGGCATCACTGATTCAATGGACATGAGTTTGAGCAAACTCTGGGAGATGGAGAAGGACAGGGAAGCCTCGCGTCCATGGGATCATAAACAGTCAGACATGACTGAGTGACTGAACAACAACAATGTTATTTACAAGTGTTAGTTTAAAATTCCTATTTATTTGTATGAATAAATATATATATAACACATGTACTTACATATGTATAACTGGCTAATTTACCGCTGAATAGTTCAGCAATAAAATGTGCTACACGGACTTTTTTCTCTGTTCTTTTTGTTGCTGATTAAACTCAGTGGCTTTCCTTGTTAGAGGCATGCCTTATAATTTTTCACTTTACTTAGCTCATCAAAGAGCATTTGATGTACTTCCAACTCCTAGGTATGAATCTAGTCACCTGTCAGATGAATAAATGTATTTAGACAATCTCTCTAACATGCTGACTGATGGTGGTGGCGGTTTAGTCGCTAAGTCATGTCTGACTTTTGTGACCCCACGGACTGTAGCCCACCAGGCTCCTCTGTCCATGGGATTTCCCAGGCAACAATACTGGAGTGAGTTGCCATTTACTTTTCCAGGGGATCTTCCTGACCTAGAGATTAAACCTGCGTGTCCTGCATTGCGGAGGATTCTTTACCACTGAACCACCAGGGAAACCCAATATGCTGACTACTGATGGGTTAGTATTCTGAATATCTAACCTCTTTTAGGTTTCAATTATACATGAAGCTTTTCCTCCAAGAATATGCATGTATGTGTATATGTGTATGTGTGTACACATATACATGTTGATATGTTTGTTTGTATATGTTTTTGCACATGCCTGTTTGTATAGACTTGTGAAAACAGCAGATTAGAAGTGAGATTATAAACTTGCATTCAAGATTTCAAATGATCAAATATATACAAGTAAAATAAGAGGTAACATTAAGAAACTGTGATCACAAACATCCAAAATCCTTTATCCCTAATAGTTCTGAGGAGACATCTGCGTCTAGCAAGGCCCTGGCGGGACCCTGACATAAGTCTTGGGACGTGGTAAGGAACAGAATCACAGAACAAGGCAGGTGCCCTGTTATGTGTATGATAAACCCTTAAATTCCCCCATTTGCTTCTAAACCTGCGAGGGAGAAAAGAGCCCATCTGTTTCGCTCCCTCATAGATTCTCCAATCACAGATATAAACATATTGTAGTGCTCAAGAAGTATAATGTGAATTAAACCATAGTATTTGGAATTTCCAAAACTGAGGTATATTTAAAAATGTTTACCTAATTCTTAAAAAAACAAAACAAAACTTGTTGAATAGATCTAACCCACCTTAACCCATTTTACCAATGAGAGAATTGTTTTCTAATGTGAAATTGACTTGTTATGATATAGAGCAATTAAGCATGTAGAACTGAAACAAGATCCGGTATTCTTTTTGCGTGGTGTGTAGTTCTGTTTTAACATCTGTGCTATTTTCTCAATAATATTTCAAATTATATGCACACATGTGTGTGCCTGTGTGTATGTGTAGAGAGATGGGCCGAGAGAGAAAGGAGAGAGAGAATTTTAATCTACATGAAGTTTTTGTTTGATTGTGTATGCATTTCTGTAGTTCACATATGACCAGAAGTTGTTACTGTCCAGTAAGCATTGTAGCTGGGAGAGTCCATAGAGACACCAGTCGACCTTCACTCTCACCTCCACTTAGTAATCTTTCATCCCGAAAATCTCCTGACATCCCATTCATAGCCCAACCTCCTATTATTGAAGTTCTCTCACTCTCTGTCTCCCCTTCTTTCATTTATAGGCTTCATTGTGACCTCCATTCCCTACAGCTCTCTTCTGACTTGATTTCTGTCTCTATATTTCCAGCATAAATTCTATTGTTTATTCTGCCAAGCACTCAAAATAATGGTGTTTCTGCAGGGCCTCCCCTTACATCTACAACCATCTGATCAGCCTCACTATTTGTTTTCTTAATTTTTAGATGAATGTTGCCGAGCGCGGCTGGAGAATGCCATATGGTTACAGAAATAGGCATCCTTCATTCCAAACTCAGCCTCAGCCTCAGCTGGTCTTTCAAGTCAATCTGTCCGTGTGTCCCAAGTCCCTTGCCTCCCTCTTGTTCCCCCCACACCAAGCAGCCCTTCCAAATCCCCATCATTCTCCATAAACCCTTGACCCCACTCAGCAAATGACCTCACCTTCTCCTTCACAAAGGAAATAGAAGCCAACAGACAGCAACTCCCTCAACTTCCTGCCCCCCTCCTCTACATTCTTATCAGCACCCACATCCATCCTTACCTCTTTTCCTCATTTTTCAGTTGAGGCGATGTCTCTCCTCCTAGCAAAGACTAATCCCACCACCTGTGATCTGGCTTCTATCCCCTCCTGCTCCCTCAGGGACGCGCTCCATCAATCATCCATGCTCCTGGATCTTCAGCCTCTCGAGGTGCGCTGCCTCTCTCCCCTCAACAGACAAAAACACTCTTGCTTCCAACTCAAACACACACACACGCACACACACTCCTTCACACTCCCGGTACGCTCTTCAAGTTTCTGTCAAGACTTTCTCTTCTTTCTCAGCCAAGCTTCTTAAAAAATGTCTTCCTCTGATTTGAAAAGGAATCACACTCATTTTAGAATATTTGGAAAATAAAGATTTTCAAAGAAAATAATAATTACCCATAATATTCACCACCCAGGGATGACAACTGTTAATACTGTTGTTTCTTTAGTTTCATTTTTCCCTGCCTATAAAAATAAAATGGGCATCATACTGCAGAAAGGTTTGCACCTTTTTTTTATTTTTCACTCCTGTGACCATTTTTCCATAGTCCTAAATACGCCTCACCAATGTGTCTGTTTGTGGCTGTATATTATTGCATTATATTTGTAGCAATTTAAATGCCTTCTTTATCGGACTGTTAGACTGGTTTCAATTCTTCTCTTCTTTAAATAATCATAAACATGCTTCCTGAGACAAATCCATACTTACTCTCCTCCCATTCACTTCTCTGCCTAAGATAATCTGTCTTCTACTTCCTTCCCTTGAGATTTTGCTCATTAAACTTACCAATGACTTTTTACCAATGTTAAAGAGACTTTTCTGGTTTATCTCACTCAGCCACTCTGAGGTACTTGACATTGTCAGTGGTTCTCTTCTCAAAACCATCTTCTATCTGGCTTTCATTTCTCTTGGAAGGAAACCACCTTCTTTGCTTTCCACCCTCCTAGCTCCTCTGTCCCTCCCCTTTGCATGTGTTTCTTCCTGGCCTTGCCTTTGAAAGTTTGCTTCCTTGGAGCTCCACCCCTACGTCTTGACTCTACCACCACACTTTCTTCCTGGGGGTAACCAGTGTGTCACCCTTGGCTCCTGTATGTTGCTCACATCCAGCCTTGCTCGTCTGCTCTGAGAAGCCCTTCTATGTCTCAGCCACGCACTCTGCACTGGTTTCCTCTTCCAGGCTCTTACAGCATCCCACACCTAACTGGAGCACGGCATACATCACTTGTAAACTGTTGGTAACTTGCCCTTTTCTTTTCAGCGTTTCTCTCCCTCAGCACTACTGACATTTTAGGGCCAAATTATCCTCTGTCATGGGCCTCTGTCCTGGGTCCTTCACCTCTCTCACTTCGATGTCAGTAGCCACCTACCCCCTGTTGTGAAAATGAAAATTGTCTGAATTACCCTGGTATATAATGCCCTCAGGTTGAGAACCATTGTTAGACTGTGAGTTTTGCAAGGGTAGAACCTGTGTATTCATCATTTTTGTCATCCCTCAGGCCAGTGTCCAGCATAGAAATGATTCAATTTTTTATTCACCTATCAAGCTGAAATTATGTTATTAACAGTTTCCTTAGTTCATGGAGTCCTTAACCTCAAGAAGCTTATAATTTTGGAGGAAACAAATAAGTCTAACATGCAATCAGCATGTATATGGAAATGAAACTATACAAATAAAATGCTTAGGTTTGCTGTGGTGATTTGGAGATTTTTATTACACATGGATTATAGCCTTGTGCTGGGAAAATCCCTTGGAGGAGGGAATGGCGACCCACTCCAGTAATCTTGCCTGGAGAATCCCATGGACAGAGGAGCCTGGTGGGCTATAGTCCATGGGGTCACAAAGAGCCAGACACAACTGAAGCTACTTAGGGAGAGGAAAGGAAAACTGAAACACAGGGAGAAGAAGGGAAAACTTTCAGAGGAGCTAGACCTTTTACCACATGTGAACAAAAGACCTGGTTGGCACAAAGGCAAGAGGGATGGGGTCATTTCCAATCATATGGGAAAGACTGGGGAATGGTTTCAACAGAGGGATTAGGAATGAGGTCCTCAAAGATACAAGGCTGCCCAGACATTAATGAGATTGTTCCTTTCAATTGCAGCATTCATTTTAAGTAATGAGTGTGGGCTCACATTGTGCTCCAGTGAAATACATTATAATGCCTAGAGGTCTAAAATCCTTTAAATTAATTCAGTTACTAAGTGTGGATATGTATGTTCAGTTAATCATTGGACTACAAGCAGCAGACCTATTTAGACAAGCAGATGTGAGCAAATGAGAAGAATCATACACCACATAGTTCAGTTGTTTGTGACAGGGGAGTGAATTTTGCAACCCAAAGAACATTTAACAATGTCTAGAAATAATTTTGGCTGTCCTGGCTGGTGAGGGGATAAGGAAGAGGTGCTTCTGGCATCCAGTTGGTAGAAGTGAGAGATACTGCTAAAATACTATAATGCATAGGAGAGCTCCCCACAACAAAGAATTACTGGATTGACATTTTGGAATATCAGTAGTGCTTAGGTTGTGAATCTCTGTTCTACCCTATACTTATGGATCCACTACACCAATCAGCATGTTAAAGGAACTGGATTCCTGGACTCCTGCAGTTAGATAAATAAACAGACAGACAGGTAGGAAGGGAGGTAGGTAGGTAGGTAGATGGATCAATAGGTAAACAGTAAATATTGATTTATGTCTGAAACACAGGATCACACTAAGTTATTCTATCACGAAATTGGACAGTATATTAAATATACTGGGTAAAATACACTGAAAGTGAAAGTCACTCAGTCATGTCCAACTCTGCGACCCCAAGAACTATACAGTCTTTGGAATTCTCCAGGCCAGAATACTGGAGTGGGTAGCCTTTCCCTTCTCCAAGGGATCTTCCCAACCCAGGGATCAAACCCAAGTCTCCTGCATTGCAGGCGTAAAATACATATACATTCTTAAAAATAATTTTACCTTTTTCTTTTTACTGTGACTACTAGAAAATATAAAATCACATTTGTGGCTTCCATTATATTTCTATTGCATGGGACTGGTATGTCCATTTCTTCATATTAATTAAAAAGCATTCCATTATCTATAAAATGTTGAAAGCCTTTTTACACCAATGGAAATTGATATTTTGCTTCTTTCTAGCCCTTTATCTTTTTACACTGTATTTAGTAATTAATTGCTAGTCATAGGTAGGTATGTATGCTAAGTTGTTTCAGTCATGTCTGACTTTTTGTGACCCCATGGACTATAGCCTGCCAGGCTCCTCTATCCAAGAGATTCTTCAGGCAAGAATACTGGAGTGTGTTGCTGTGCCTTCTTCTAGGGGATCTTCTCGACCTGGGGATTGAACCTCTGTCTCTTATGTCTTCTGCACTGGCAGGCAGGTTCTTTACCACTAGTGCCATTAACTGCCAGTCATAGGTAGGTGTATGTAGTATTAAAAATTATTATCTAGTCTTATATATGCAAGAGAAAATGCTTCCCATTGCTGAGATATATAAAGTCAGAGTGTTTCAGCAGCTATTCAAATCACTGAGATGTTTAGACTTTAAGCAAATTTTTAACTTTCTATCTGTTCCAAATTCTGATTTTTGGTATTATTTTTGAGTAGCTAGAAGGAATAGAATACCATGGTCGAAGCAGATGGGAAAGTCATTTGAGACTGTCCAACTGTCACCCAAGGATGTGGCTGTCATTGAGAATGTGTCAGTCATTCAAGGAGAATCTGGACCTACAAACAGAATTAAGTAGTTAGACTGTCTTCTTAAAATTTTTGGATCAAAAATAGACTGCAATAAGGCTTGCATATAGTAGATGGGAAAATGCTAAATCTTTAAAGTCACAAAAGGTAAAGTTGTGACTCCTAGTATTTTTAAACAGAGGAAGTCCCAAATCTTCCAAAGTCAACAAGTCATGGTGGAAGAGAGTATGAGCAAAGTAGGGGCAGCATAAGAGCATGCCTTTGTGCACCTAAGACTCTCTTTGGCTATGTGTGGTGAGTTCAGTCTTGCTAAGGCAGTGTTTGCAGGCAGGCTAAGCAGAGCTCCCAGGAGCCACGGGTCTAGTTGAAGCAAGAACACCTCTGGCCCTGGAGAAGATGTAACTGGTGATAGGTGCATGGTAACATGGTATGCTTCTAGGTTTAAAGGGCTGTTGTTGATACGGGCCCACCCCTCCTCCCCTAGCCCAGGAGTAGAAGGTTTGCCACATTTGTCAGGGCATGGCCTGGGGTCTGCTTGGTGGAGTCTGTAAGTGGCTAAAATTAGTAATGGATTGAATGAGTGCCTATGTTGTGGAGAAAGGGGAGACAGTGGAGGTGCAACCCCAGTCACATCTAAATTGTTCTGAGTGGAAGAAGAAGTAGGAATATAACTCTGCCCAAGGGGAGGGGAAGTGGGTAGGGGGTGGACATCACTGTGTTCCCGTGTTTTGTTTTCAGAATGGTCTACTAATCTCATTGCGTTGTTTTCTCTTCAACTCTTCCACTCCGGAATCCTTTGTAAATGTACTAAAGTATTTCATACATTGGGTTTCCCAGGTGGCGCTAGTGGTGAAGAACCCATCTGCCAGTGCAGGCGACACAAGAGATGTGGGTTTGATCCCTGGGTCGGGAAGATGCCCTGGAGAAGGAAATGGCAACCAACTCCAGTACCCTTGCCTGGAAGATTCCCATGAACAGAGGAGCCTGGCGGGCTATAGTCTATGGAGTCGCAAAGAGTTGGACACAACTGAAGCGACTTGGCAAGCACATTTCATGCATTAGCTCAGTGTGACTTGAAAAAAATGGATAATACTAAAAAGATGGAATTCGGCACATACCAGTGTGTGCCGCTATGTAGAGAAGTGGGCAAGAAATTCAGACAAATAAACGGCAGCATAGACTTGGTCTACCATATTTTTTTGTCTTCTTAAAAAGCTCTTATTAATTAATTTGCACAGCTGGACAACTAACAATGTTCTTTTACCCTTATTGTAACTGTTGATGTATTTTATTTAATTTCAAAATTAATTACTTGGGGAAGCTGTGCATCCTGATATATGAATACCCATAGCAATGTGATGCAAACAGGAAGTCAGGGATGTTATTACATTAAAGCTTACAAAATATCATAATTCCTTTAATTGTTGGTTCTCTTGGAGCTTCTGTTCCCACAAAATAATCTCAAGTTTGTTTTATGGTGAGTGAACACTAGAAAATCAGAATTGTGGTGTTTTAATTAAGGAAAAAAATCTAATATATTCAGGGTATATGGTTTTCTTTGATTTAGTTTAGAGAGTTTTAAGAAAAAATTTAAAAGGTTTTGAAGAAGAGGTTATTGAAACAGATGTTATCTACCATAAAACATGTAGTGATTTCTTGAATTCTTAAAGCATTTGTGATTCAAATGGGATAAGTGCAGGATTCATATAGGATGTGTGGATTTCAAAATATGGGATTGTCATTCAAATGGAATTATTTTGGGATTCAAACGGGAGGTGAGGATTTCAAAGGATGTAACTTTACTCTTGAAGTAGGAAGTGCATATCTTACAAATCGACCTTTAAAGTTAGGCAACAGTTTACTAAATGCCTGGACAAAACCACGTTTGTTGTTGCAAAGAGCAAAATGCGGGCAGAGCTTTTCGATAAATGTCAGAGTGAAATGTTAATTCTGATTGTTATGCAGAGCTGTCCTTGATCTGTGACAGGTCTGTTAGGACGCAGATTTCCGAGCTGCCACTGCCCAGGCAGGAATTTCACCTCCTGAAGTTCCCCAGATACACCCCCTTCTCCATCTCACCTCTTTATTCCTAATTAGCTTGTCCCTGGGTTCTCTCAGGGTAGCACTATGGTTTTCCTGAGTGTTTTTGATTCTGACCCACTGACAAATTAAGCCATCCAATGTTTAGCGAAAACACAAATTTAAGTCCCAGAAATGGTAAAGCCTTGCAGGCAGCATCTCAGACTGTCACTGACTCTCATCCTGTTCACCACCCCCTCCTTCCCCCGCCCTCCCCAGCCCAGTCCACTTTCTGGAGGTGTGGCCAGTACCCCTGTATCCATTAACTCCCTTAAGTCTTTGGCTGATGTGTTTTCAGTTTTCATTTTAGCCCCAGAGTGCCTCTTCCTGCAGCAATAATAGCACTAGGGCAGGCAGAGCTAGCCGGTTATCAGTATGCAACAAATTTTAGCAGATCCCTGAAAAAGCAGACATGGGAAAAGTAGAAGGAGGAGGAAGCAGCCATGGAAAGATGGGTCTGGCCCTGGTGTGGACAGCCCATCCCTTGACTCAGGCCAGAATGATTCAGACTAACACAGAATCATGCTCCTAGTATCCTCCTTTGCTCCCCAAAAGCCTAACATGCAGCTCAACAGGAAGGTTTCAGCTGTTTTCAGTAGTTGGAGTCAATGAACAGTAAAAAGAAAGAAAAGGTGAAAAAAAGGAGGGAGAAAGGCAACTAACATTGAATATTTCTATGAACCCTTTGAATTGCCACCTATTTAACTCCACATCATCCCAGTGGAAACACAGAAAATTAAAAGATTTTGCTCAAGGTTAGAGCGGTAACTAACAGAGCCAGAATTCTAACTCAAATCTCTTGCCAGTACACATGCTCCTTCTTCTGCACTCTTTCCACGTGGGTGCAGGGAAATTGTATCAACAGGCTATCACAGATCTGTGGGGATCTAGAATGTTTCTGGACATCTAATGGATGTTCCCTACCGATTGCATATATGAACTAGGCATGTTATTGAAAGATGCCTTTATCTACAAACTACCCAGGGTTCTGTCTTCCCTGGTGGCTCAGATGGTAAAGAATCTGCCTGCAATGCAGGAGACCTAGGCTCCATCCCTGGGTCAGGAAGATCCCCTGGAGAAGGGAATGGCAATTCACTCCAGTATTCCTGCCTAGAGAATGCCATGGACAGAGAAGCCTGGTGGGCTACCACTCTATGGCAAAGAGTCTTAGACTACACACATACACACTGTCTTCCCAAGATGAGGAGATTGTTTGTAATTGATTCTAATAAAGAAAAATTATAATTTTGAAAGAGCACCGCATTTTCTATTAGCAAACATACACAGGCGCGCTCTCTCTCTCATTCTCTCTCTCTCACACACATACACACACACAATGTGAGATGGTAATAAAATAAGTTATCCTTAAGAAACTGCCTTCATCTAAAACTATGTAAATACTAATCAGTGGAGTTTCATAGTAGTAGCGTATAGTAAATCTTTATTTTTTAAACAGATGGCATAACAGGATAAATTTCTGTTTATTTAAGAGATGTAAAAATGTCTTCCTGCTATGCCAGATCACAGTTGTGTTAAAACACAGGCATTTATTATTCTCCTAAATATCTCAAATGACTCGAATGACAGGGCAAACCTAGGAGAAAGTCTAATTCTCTCACAGGGTCAGGTTTTTTGTTTTGTTTCGCTTTGCTTTGTTTTTGCTTAAAGAGAAAAAACACCATGTCATTTATCTCCTTTTTCAAAAACAAGTTGCTATATATTCAAGCATATTGACCCTAATGTGACTTTGCAGAAACATAAATGTAACAAATATTAATAATTTAAAATTAGGTCCCTATTTGTCTAATTGAAATGAATTTCAGTTTTTAGGGAGATAGTGCTGGTGTGATTGAAAACTGTTCCTAAGTCACAGAGTTAAGAGACAGCCTCACTCCTCATCTTGATGAACAGATTAGCTATCTCAGTTCATTTCAGGAAACGAAATTCTAGAAAGACCATCCTACTGTCACCAAAGGCTACAGGGGACAGGGAGAGGCTTCAGAGTGTGTCAAGTTAAAACAATAAGGATAAGGCAGTTCATTCATAAGATACTGCGTGTTTCACACAAACCCAAAGACTTTACAAATACTCTCTGTGTATGTCTGTCTCCTGCCTGTTATCCGTCTCTCTCTCACATACACACATGGCTGTGCGAGTAAAGGAAATCCAAATCCCCTAATTGCTGCAAGGTCTCAAATGTTCAGAACTGTTACTTCTTCAAAAAGGAGGCACTTTTGCTTCTCTTGTAGCTTCTAATGCCAAGACAAGCTTGCTTTCACTCTATCACCATTATCTGTGAGACTTATAAATATTTTCTTAAACAGGTATTCCAGAAAAACACTATTTTGAAGAATATTTAGTAACATGAAACAATACAAAAGTGGATACAGAAAAAAACCCACTTTATAAGATTGTACATTTAATATGAATTTAATTATACATTATATATAGATTTTTTTAAATATATAAAATAAGAAAAAAAAAGATTTTAAAGAAAATACAACCAGATAGTAAAGGACTTCATGGAATTATAGGTTATTTTTTTCTAGTTTTAATCCTCAGTAATATTAAAAAATATATAAAATAGAAAGTAAATTAGCATAAAGTGGAAATCAATGAGGGGCTATCCATATGTACAAAATAAATCTTCTAAGGACCATTTAGTGGGAAAAAAAATTGAGAAATTTAAATCAAATTCTAGATCATGGATATTTCAAGGGATGAGTTGATGTTCATTATAGTAGTCAAAGCACGTGCAGGTTTTGTATAAAAAATAGACTTGTAGATGAAATTGCATGCCATATAAGTATGTCTAAATTTGTAATTAGTACTTTGTAATCATGTTCTTCTATACATTTTTAAAAGATACACATTTCTTTCTTGTGTTAAGAATTCCATACTGGAAGCCTGTCAAACCCCTTCATAGTTATTAGTATCCTGTACTATTTCTATCCCTCTCCTACCGCATTTCTCTCTCAAGATTATCATGTACATAAAAGGTAAGAAATTATTTGAGAATAACTCACTCAATTATTGGAATGTTTGGAAATGTTATCCATTTCCCAGGCTTCCAGTCTAAGCCAGTACCCTAGAAATACATTAATGCAGTGCCCCAGTGCCGATAGACACAAAAGACAAAACATAATGATGTTGAGAAACACAGTTTTAAGATAGGGCATGAATCAGAAGTCCTGGGTTTCAATGGCTTCCCCAGTTCACACAGTTACCTGACAGAATCTGCAGGTTTGTGATTCCTCAATTTCTCAATACGACGCATTTTTGTATGCTTCTTAGATTCCGTAGAGTACAGATTTTAAGATGAATTCACATGCATTATCAAAAAGTAACCTTCCCCAAAGGTGCAAATGGGAAGTTTACTTTTTGCCAACAGCTCGGATGACTTTATGAGACCTGTTGCTAATCTTTTCAGCCTCACTACATGACAGGGTAGACATTTTCTTGCTGAAATATTTTGCAAATGAAAAGTGACTTGGATTTTTAACAACTAAAGTGATACAAGAATAATGAATACTGTAACACAAAAAACAGAGAAGTCAGAGTGGCCTCCTCCTTAAATGCAATATCCACCTATTACTGACCACTGTGACCTTTCTGGGAAAAGTAACTTCCATTGGGCAGGGCAGTGGCCGCAAGGCAGCAAAACACCACTCAGAGTAATTCTTTACAGATGCCAGGAACCGGAAGTTTCAAGGGGAAAAATGAAAGCCATTCACTCTTGCAATGACATAGGCCTTTGATACCGCCAAGCCATTTGGTCTGAGAGCTCCAAGGTCAGGAAGGCACGTAAAGATTGGTGATTAGAGAAATACTATATCAGCAAAGTGTGGCAAGCTATTAAAAGAAACTATAGCTTTTATGATTGTGTCGCTGAAGCTCCCCAGGGCTATTTGTATTAGATATTGAGTTAAGCATAACTTATTTAGTCCCAGCATTCCAGAAAACATTTTGATGTCAGCTACTGCAGGAAAGTAAACACAAAGCAAAGGAGGAAACAGAGCTGATCTCCAACAGATAAAAATGGCGTAATTTAATTTTCTGAACCCGGGCGCTTTAGAGCATTAAGAATGAGGAATTTTAGAAGGTCCTTTCAACTTGCAAAATAAAGTTTATTTAGGCATTCACTGGAGGGGAAGAGGGGGAACATAGGGCTTACATTATCAACCCATTGAGCATATATTAACTTCTGATCAAAAAATACTTTTGATGTATTTACTGAAATGTTCCCAGGGTTATAACCTGTATTTATGAAAATGGATGAGCTTCTCTCTTGCTTCCATGATTTAATTATCACAAAAATTTTGTGTCTTTTCCTAGTGACTCTAATTTTAGCATTATTCATGAGGCTCACAAGGTGTTTAGGGTTCATCCATTTCCATGACTACCATTAAGATTCTTTCTTTTTTTAAGACAAAGCTTTAATACCAGCCACACTCGCCATGTGCTATCCAATCATAAAATGAAAACGTTGGCAGTGATGAGCATATACCAAAAATCTGTTTACTTCCATCTTGAACCAGAGAAAGGAATGCTTAAACTCTGAACCTTGGCTTATGCCAAGATCCCCAAGAGGAATTTCCTCACAGGTCTTATGAAGATTGAGCAAAACTTCTGTAATTCTGACTCAGGGACAGAAAACAGACAACTGAACATTTTAGGGATATCAGTGTCTAAAAGCCACTTTATAAACAGTCTCACCGTGGGTGACATTGCAAATGAAAAGGGTTAGAAGGGGACAATGCACGCATGTGTGCTGAGTTGCTTCAGTCATGTCAGACTCTTTGTAACCCTATGGACCATAGCCCGCCAGGCTCTTCTGTCCATGGGATTCTTCAGGCAAGAATACTAGAGTGGGTTGCCATGTCCTCCTTCAAGGGATCTTCCTGACTCAGGGATCAAACTCACATCACGTCTCCTGCACTGGCAGGCGGGTTCTTTAAGATTAGCACCACCTGGGAAGCTCCAGAAAGGTACAATATTTTTTACCTAAAACCCTGGATGTGACCCAAAGAAATAAATATATGCCATCTTTGCCAAACAATGAGGTAAACAGAGAGAGAAAGAGAGAGACACACGAACAAATATTAAAGTTGCCTGCCTCTGAATAGCGGGATTAGAGGTGATTTTTCACCTGCTTTTTATACTTGCCTGTTTTTGCCAATTTTTTTGCAAAGACTATGTGCTCCTTCTGAATAAAGAAATGAAAGAGGAGGAAAATACACAATTGATTAGTAAAGCACATAGGCCCTTTTAATGTAAAAGGCCTGCCAGTGATCCAATCTCTCTTAGGCTACACTTGGCCTTGATGTACTTGACATAATCTCAGAGAAGTTGCTTCAGGACTTTCTGGCTGCTGAAGTCAGATTGCCAGGCCATTCTGAGAAGGATATTGTTCCATGTTCAGTATTTGGGATTTGAATGAACACCTACCTCAGGCAGTCTTTTAGTACGTCTCTGCATGCGCATTAAGTTGCTTCAGTCATGTTTGACCCTTTGTGACCCCATGGACTGTAGCCCACCAGGCTCCTCTGTCCATGGGATTCTCCAGGCAAGCACACTGGAGTTGGTTGCAGTGCCCTCCTCCAGAGTATGTCCCCAAACCAGGGATTAAATCTGCATCTCTTACCTTCTCCTGCATTGACAGGTGGGTTTTTGTTTTTTGTTTTTTTTTTACCACTAGTGCCATCTGGGAAGCCCAAAGATCTTGCATTTGTGTCTTTATTAGCAAAAGAACTCTCCCAACTTCCAAAAAGTTGTTTTTGTTTGTTTGTGGGAAGAATAACAACTCCAGCAATATTTTGTAGTCATATCTGCCCAAGACTGGAGATGTTCAGTGAACGTGTGCAATTACTGCTCCTATCCATTTGGTTTGATCACCGCCCATGACAAACGGTTGTTAAGTGTTGTGAATACCACCTAGAATTATACAACCCTCATTCGGATAGTAATAAGAAAGACCTCAGGTTAATCATCATAGTGGTTATATAATTATAAAATAACTACATAACATATAATATGTTTTATTCTGCTATGTAATAATTACAATGCATAATCATAATATAGTTATATAAATACACAACTATTATACAGTGCTATATTTCGGGATGGTTTAAAATAATTAAATTATAATTCCATAGCCAATCTATTTCAATGATTACTTTGAAATAAAAGTCTGTTTGCCTGAAAGAAGTTATCATTTTGGAATATTGTGTAAATACATCCAAGGAATGGTCACTACCTGGTTGAACAGACAAAAGTGATGTAAAAGCGAAAGCATCTTGTTACAATTTAACTACGTTATTTTTTAAAGCAGTATGTGGGCTTTCCTGGTGGCTCAGGCGGTAAAGAATCTGCCTACAATGCAGAGGATCTGGGTTTGATCCCTGGATCAGGAAGATCCCCTGGAGAAAGAAAAGGCAACCCACTCCAGTATTCTTGCCTGGAGGAGAATCCCCATGGACTGAGAAGCCTGGTGGGCTACAGTCCACGGGGTAGCAAAGAGTGGGACATGACTGAGCACATAACACTTTCAAAGCAGTGTCGTGTTGGGAGAAAAGAGATTAAAGATTCTAACTTTCAAAAATAAAGTAACAGTTTGAGTCCACTCAGCAAAATAGTCATCTGAAATATTCACAGAAACATTTCACACCTAGGTACAACATATGTGAAACACTAGCCAGAAAATAGATACAAATGTGAGAGAAAACTGAGATGTTATTTTTTAGATAAAGCTATTTTTCTCAAGAAAAGGAACAATTCTTAAGGTTGTGGGGTGGTTTTTTGTTTTCTTTTGCTTTTGGTTGTTGTCAAAGTTCAGGTGAGGACAAGCTTCTTTTACACAGTCATAAACCACCCATTCATTCCAAATTCAGAACACTAAGGAACAGGGATCTGACATCAAGGTAAAAATAAATCCTGTATCTCTGAGGTTGGCAACATATTGAAAACACCAGAGTATCGAGCAAACACTATTCATTCTTTCGCCATTGCTCTCAAAGTCCCATTCTGGTTATTGAAAGTGTCACTGGACTGTGTAACAAGCTCTTTCTGTGCATCTCAAGGGAAACATACACTCTTTCAAAATCAATCTGCTAAAACGTCGAGTAAACACAGACGGAGTCATGCAAACACAATCCTCATCTATTGAAATTTTTATGTTGATATTATTTGGGAAATGGCATGGCAGAAAAGATATGGAAATACAAACCTCCCCCATGATTCCAATATTTCCTCCTTGTCTATTACCTTATGTTCCTTCCCCAAGGAGTCCGTGTACAGACATAATTCATTTCTGCCTAGAGTGGTGGCCCAAGGTATATCTGCAGATGTCGTTGCTGATGCTGCCATCATTTTTTCTCTCTCACCCTAAGAACACTTGTTAGGCTGCAAAACTAAATTTCCTCCAGTCATCTTGGTTTAAGAGACCCAGACTCATGACACTAAAGCGTGTGAATTCTTTCGTTTAGAATAATCCTTACGCCTCATTTGGAAAGTTAAAGTGTTAGCCACTCAGTGTGTCCGCCTCTGCTACCTCATGGACTGTAGCTTGCCAGGCTTCTCTGTCCATGAAATTCTCCATGCAAGAATACTGGAAGTGGGTAGCCACTCCCTTCTCCAGGGAATCTTCCCAAGCCAGTGATGGAACCCAGGTCTATCCACATTGCAGGGAGATTTTTACTGTCTGAGCCAACAAGGAAACCCCATAAGCTAATCCAATATAGCAATCTTCAATCTAAATACAATTTGACTATCTTAGATAAAACATCAAGAAAACTTTGGATTTAAAAGAAAAATAAAAGCAAAATGTCACCCCCATGCCTATGTAAATTAGTGAAAACAAGGAGTACAAGAAGGGAGGAAATATCAAACACATTTTATTAATACTCTTAAATAGCAAAGAGACTCTCCCAAAGGTATGGCCTCTTTGAAGATAAAGTTCCATTTGCATAAACTGGATGGGCCTCTTTAATGCAGTTTTCATTATCTTGACTCCAAAGTGACTGATGTCAAGATCAAGGGAGTCATCAGGGCAGATACACTCCAGGACACCAGGGAGAAATAAATCAGCCCATCCTCTCCACCAGGAGAGTCCCTCTCCTCCAAGGGGATTTGCCAATCTCCTTTCAGAAGCAGGAGGCCAAGTTCCATTATTGTGAGGACTGACCCTTGTCCCTTAGAAGTCTCCCATTCCTCTCGTTAATTGGGTCCCCTGCATTGGTTATCTAACGGACTAATGAACTTTGGAGATAAACCAGTTCTTGACCACTTCTTGCCCTCTGGACACTAACCCTGTTTGGCCTTTTATCTCACTATGTTAAAGAGAGAAAATTAAGTCCGAAGAAAGTGAGATAACAGTCCCTTGGGTATTAAGTGAAGTGGTTTGGGTTTTCTGGTGAGGAGGAGAACTCATCACATTGATTAGATCATATGTGACAATTAACCCTTTGCACACCTCAGCCATTTCCTTTCACTTATAGTTGCATTTTGGCCATGAAGGGTCTGTCCCTTGCCCTTTTCTTTACTCCTCCTTGTTTATCCAATTGATTCCATGATACCTCAGGTCTCCCCACTCGTCATAGTTGTGGAGGAATTTAAAATGTCATTGCGGGGTCTTTATTTCACAAGTTTGACTTAGTGCTGTTTTCACTTGCAAAATACAAATGTGAAAACTGTAATTTATTATGGTTCTAGCAATTCAAGATGTTTTGCTTGGAACCCACGTCCACAATCGGTTACCAACATTCCAGCCTGTTTTGCTTTCATTGGCTACTGGTTTACTACCCTCCATTTCATACTCTAAATCTGTTTAAAAACAATTTAACAACACTCTGATTCTTTTTGGAAATGCAGTCATGAGTTTCCTCACTAACGCACAACGACATTTTAAACGTGGTGTGTAAAATGACATTTTAGGGCAGATGACAAGATGCAAGTGGCTTATTTAATGACTCTCTAATTTTACACATACTATTTCATTTGAGCAGTTATCAGAGGGTCACTGCAGGAGTATGTGAAGAGGTTATTTCAAATACAGACATTGGCATGGCCTTGAAATCCCATCCTCCCTGAAGCCCTGAAGCATGTAGCCAGAAGCATCAGCCTTCCTGCTCTGTGAGCAGCCCCTGCTGGACAATGGATCGATTTGAGCTGCTGCGAGGCTAAGAGCATCTATTCTTTCCCCTTTCTGTCCCCCTCTCTCCTTCCAGTGGGGGTGAGGGAGAGGCATTTTTTCACTTTTCCCTTTGAAAATAAATTATGTCACCTTCTTTTCTAATTAGAAATTTAGACAAATGCATCACATAATCCTATGAAAACATGTTGACCTTCTTGATATAAATAGTATCATATTTACCTAATAGTTCAATTAAAAGTCTTAAATCTATTCTCCTGCTCAAGGGTATTTTCTGTACACAATAATCAAGGAATGTGGTAGGTTTTTATACAGGCAGCTCGGAATTCTAATAACATTAGGAAAATGCTGCAATGGAGTAAATCGAAAAATAAAGATATTTTTGTCTAATTTGGTTGTCTGGTTGTCTCTCCTTTCAACAGATAAGTCTTAGATATGACCTTTATAACAATTTATTGTTTCTTGTAGATTCCAAGGCTTAAATAATACCTAAGTTGATCTAGTTTACCTTCCACCATTTAAAAATAAATTACTTTATATATTTTGCCACAATAACAAATTAAAAAGCCAAAAAAATTAGCAGACAAGATATCACACTGAATATATATTTATCACCAGCTAGTGAACATAGCTATTTTCTTTCACTGTAAACAGTTAACTATAAAATAGAAATTTTTTCCTCCATAACATGGTAGGACAAAAATAATTATGTACTAGTACTCAAATGATGGCTGGGTTGGGAAGTTTCCCTGGAGAAGGGAATGGCAACCCACTCTAGTATTCTTGTCTGGGGAATTCCATGGATAGAGAAGCCTGGCGGGCTACAGTCCATGGGGTTGCACAGAGTCGGACAGGACTGGGTAACTAACATGAGTACTCAAATGAGGCACTTCCTTTTTAAAGATAAAATATAAATAGGTACGTTTATAAACCGCTTGCAAAAGATACCAGAGTGTCAGCTCTGGATGCTTTAAGTGCCCTTTTTATAAAGAGAATCAGCAAACAACCAAACTTAGTCACACCCTGCTGAGAAAGTATTATATAGTAACCAGATCTCCATTTGTTTTCTTGTGTCCCACAAAGTCTCTTTAAAGAGATTAAAAAAGAATGCCAAAAGTGGTCTAAGATAAATGGTGTGCATGCATGCTAAGTCACCTCAGTCTTGTCTGACTGTTTCCGACAATATAGATTGTAGCCTGCCAGGCTCCTCTGGCCATGGGATTCTCCAGGCGAGAATACTGGAGTGGGTTGCCATGCCCTCCTCCAGGGGATCTCTTGACCTAGGGATCGAACCTGCATGTCTTATGTCTCCTGCATTGGCAGGGGAGTTCTTTATCACTACCATCACCTGGGAAGCCCCAAGATAAATGGACTCAGATCCAGATATTTTTCCCACATGCCACTAGAAAGTTAAGAGAGGTGTTTTCTTAGAGGTTACACTTCACTTCAGTAATAGGTTACCTAAAAACTGGGATGGGAGGAGCTAATGCCCCAGGTCAGTGTTTCAAAAAGTATTTTCAGTTGAACAGTAACTTCGAAAAATATCATGGTCATAGTTATCAATGTCAGATTAAAATACATGAATAAACTGCTTTGTTGCAGGACTTATCAGAGGCATTAATTTTCTGAAGTATATTGAGTGTCTCCAAAAAACTTACATCAAATGCAGAGTTTCAAAAATTCTCCTTGGACTGATATTTCAAAAAACACAGTTTGGAAAATTATCTCTGAAGTCATCCAGCCTTCCCACTTCCATGCGCTCTTAAGGAATGTGATACTTCATTTATTTCCAAACTGGACTTTACTACCTGAGCACCAGTGTGATAAATCTGTGTGGTAAGTTGAGGTAAGTGTGGTAACCTGAGTTCATATTTTGTGAATGAGCCTGAAATATGCTATCTCATCTAAAGCTTATAGGGAATAGATGCTATCAACTCCATCTCAGAGAGGAGGAACTCTCATGGAAAGTTTACTAGTTCTGAGGACAATGGAGTGATAAGGCCAGGACTCACACACAAGATATGCTCACTGCAAAGGTTTCCCTCCTTCCTTTACACTTCCTTTAACAGTTGCAAAAACTGTTCGCTTTGGGGGAAACTCTTCAGTGGCTTCTCCGGTGAGGTTAAGTCGTGTAACCTCATTATGATGGAGATGGTTTCCTCTGCATTGGCTATTCTAATGGTTTGATCTTTTACCACCTCAGACTGTGCTAACTTGAATCCTCTCCAGCATGGAAACATTAGCATATGTGATAATAATTTTACTTCCAACTTTCTCAAAGACTGCAATGTATAATTTCCACAGACTAAGATGTAGAATGCATACATGTCAAAATACCCATCAAAGAGAACTTCAGAAATAACTAAAATAAATTTGTGTTAGAGAGCAGTTGGAAGTTAGCATTCATGTCAGCGGTGGTTGATGTTTTCCTCTCCTTTACCTACAAATGAAATACTACCAAGCGAGAGACCACCAAGTAACTCATTCTTTGTCAAAGTAACAACATATTAATATCTCGTGGAGAAATCAACGTATAATTTAGTTTCTGTTCATGTCTGTTCATGTCTCTACTCTTTGATGCTAAAATGGATATAAAATCAGAAAGAACAATACAAAGTGATTAACAAACCCCTCAGGAAAGTTTGGGGACATGTCAAATTCTTATGTTGCAGATATTTTTTTTTCCTACAAGGACATAAACGATAACCCTCATATACAGAAAATGAGTTTGAGTCTACAAATTGATCTGAACAGTTTGCCATTTCTCAAATTCTACTTAGTCACTTATTCTCCACCATTTATTATGTAGGTCCTACTCACAGATAAGAAAAGACTTTCTACACTTGTGTAGGTATTGTAAACCAAATAAAATTAGCATATTTTTTCAAGATTCTCCAACAGGAGAATTTTGTGTCATTCATAAATAAATATGGATTAAACAAATTCTGGTAATATAATTAATTTTTAAAATATCCCCTATAATTCCTTAGTGGAAAACTATAATCACATAGTACCAAATAGTGTAGAAATACGCCCTTTTTTGTGAGTGAGAACATGCAAATTTCCTAAAGGACATTAAACAACTTTATTATCAAAGCTGATATATCTTTTACTAGGAAAAGATGTCAAAATAGTCTCGTTGCATACACTAGGTCTTATCTGCAAAATTATTTGTATTACCCCAACCTTTGTGCAACTTAAAAGGCCAATTTCTCTCTGAATAATTACAACTGTCTTTTCTCCAGGATGAAATTAATGCATAATATATATTATAGCAACATTTTTTTTTTTGCATAACTGATACTTCAGTGATTTGATTCTGGTGAAAACAGAAAGAGGGCTCCTTGCTTTCCGAATAGCAGCAACACCCCATAATGACCTCTGAGTGAGAAAGAGCGCAAGGACATAGCCTTCAAAGTGAAAAGAAAAGGTCCTGGTAGTCCCATTGTACAATCTAGGAGCAGTTGCGGGATATGATTTGCAAATGTCTGAGTTTCATAAAATTGCAAACTGAAGCCAGTGCATCTTGGCGTATTATTTTTAGTGATGTCTCTCTCTGTGCTACATTTACCCAAAAGCTAAAATGCACTTCAGTTCACATCTAGCCACCCTGAATATGAAGTATGAATAAAAATTCCTCCTTTACCATCAGATAAGGAGGCTCTTGCAGAAGGAGATGAGAAACAGCCAGGCTCTGGAAACGAACTGACAGGATTCCTTGTCAAGTGGTGCCTCATTCCAGTTACTGCCTCTATGCTTTTCTCAAGGATGTTCAGGCTGTTTGATAAAATACTACTGTTTGATGTCAATAAATCTTGATTTAAGGTGATAAAATGACCCACGGAAGAATGCCTTAAACACATCATGATGGAATTTGCATCCTCCTTTCTGCAATATATGCAAGAATGTAATTCCTTTTCTTAATAACATTTGCACAATTTGGATTATTCCCTCTCCCTAGATATAGTTGGCAAGTATGTGAAAAATGCTTATTCGAAGTCAGCCATAGCCACAGAAAAACACACCACTCACCAAACCAGCGATATCCTGTTTAAATCAAAGGAAACTAGGCTGCTCATGATTCTAACGACCATAAACAAAATACTGACCATAAATCCATCATGCTAAGCACCAGTCTTTACTGCTGCCATGGTTGCACACAATTGGCTAGAACCATCACTGCAGTAAACCCATAAACCAACAAAAGCTTTACTCTCAGTGTGAAAACCTCTCCAAGAATATCAGGCATTATTGCCTGGTTAAACATTTTCAATACATTTCTAAAACACTTCTGATGGGATTCGTCAACTCTTGTTTTTCTTCCTTTCTAAATTTCAATCATTCTACCCTGACCATTTAGATTTTCTGCAACAATTACCACTGACCCTTGTGAAACACCTTTTCAGTCATACCCTATTAGAAAAAAGCCTACTCGCGACCTCAAAATTTGGGGATTTTGAACACAGTGATGAGGCCATGGTCTCTGGAATCTCTCAGCTGCCCCCACCACCATATCTTAGTTCACCTCATTATTTATTCCAGAGTGAAAGAGGAAAATATGTTTAATGGGAACTTGCTACAGTGTTAGAAAATTCCCCAAATCAAAATTAAGGATTCCTTCCTTGATGGTCAAGCAGGCTCTAGCAACAAATGTTTATGCATTAATGGTATTTATGTACGTAAGTTATTTCTCAGTGTAAAACATAGTTTGCATTAAACCCTACTTTTTATTTAGCTGTTCCTACATATTAGTTTTAAAATATGAGAGAGAATGCAGATTTAGAAGCAATAAAATGAAATCACTTTTAAAGTAGTCTGTAATTGAGACGTCCCT
This sequence comes from Budorcas taxicolor, assembly GCF_023091745.1. NCBI lineage: Eukaryota > Metazoa > Chordata > Mammalia > Artiodactyla > Bovidae > Budorcas > Budorcas taxicolor. The sequence goes on along the minus strand of NC_068913.1, from coordinate 29,297,716 downwards.
TAAACTACCTTCCCCTAATTTTTTGTAAGTTGAAGATGTTTTAATTTGTTTCAATGGAAAATGGTACGTGCCAGGTAGCTAACAAAAGTCCAAGTGTCTCATGGAAAGATATTTTCTTGTCTTAACTTTTCCTTGCAACTGTTAGGGTCCTTGTCATTTGACTTCCTTTCAGCTAGTGACCTCTGCCCCACTCCAATTTAAAGATAAACGAAAAGACATTTTCCCCTGGGTGTGCACTTCTAGTTTTTTGGTGGAAGCAGTTGGATCCAGTTGTCTTAACCAATCACCTCCTATTTGAAAAGATTTGTGGGGTGTGTATCTGTGTATTGGGAGAAGAAAATTAAGAATGAAGTAAACAGGAAAAAATAGGATGTGCCAAGTCTAAGAAGTGAGCCCAAATCCAATACCAAAATAAGAAAAAAGGAAAACCATAAGAGATAATAAACTAGAAATCTTTCAGGGCTTAGCTTTTATCATCAGTATATGTAGGTGTGTGATAATATTTCTAAAATGATTTAAATGTGTGACTGGAATTGGAGTTAAGCAAATCATCTTTTGTGCACTCACATTGTATTCACACAATCTGTCTGTAAATACACTAGAAATGGGGCATTTATTATTTAGAAGGTCACAGGATAGCATTTCCTGTGTCACTGGTAGCTTTATACAATAGCATTTTCCCTCAATCATTTTTTGCTCTCTGAGGATATGATACCCTTTGGTATTGCTTTTGAAATTCTACCATTTATTCCCCTTTTTGATAACAAACTTAAGGAAATAATAATAAAGTAATATCAAAGCAGGGATTAGAAAAAGAAAATTATTCTAAATAGTACACACACATATCTACAGATAATGTGTGTGCATATGGATGTTGTATACATAGTCATTTTTATTCAATTTTCAGGTTATATTAGGCTGTTTGTGGAGTTTCCCTGGCTGTGGTTAGCTTAAAGGGAAATCTGATAACTACCTCACTCCTTCACACATTACATTATGGAAAAACTCTATAAAGTCAAGAGTATCTAGACAGATTTTATAGTAGATAACAGGGGAAATTTATTGGGTAAAAACTAAAATGATGTTTATTACAAGAGACCACACCTCAACATGCCATGGAGCAAAATGTCTCCCTTGTGAGAAAACATAATAAAATACATCCATCTAACTAGCTGTGAAACCCTGAAGAAATACACAGCTTCCCCTCTTCCTCCCTTTTTGAATTCCTTTTTATTTTGAGTCAGGCTATCTTAAGCCACTAATTAACCTTGGGCCCTTGAGGTCACCTCTTTGGATCCATTCTATATATACTGAAAAGTTTTATTTCTCAGTGAATATTAAAGATACCTGAAATATGGTCTAGGCTGCCAAAATAATGATTTATTACGTCTGCTAAAATGCCTTGAGCTGTAAAAATTAAAAAACACACAATTCATTAAAGTAATTTTGAATAGCACAGGTATATTTACCTCAATATAGAAATTTCTTTCTCATCAATGGGGAGAACACTATCTAGATAGTGTCAATTATGCCTTAAAAATACTGTCATAATTAATTCTTACATCTTTGAATATCTGTTGTTTCAAGAATCTTAAACTAGTTTGCGGCTCTGAATACACTAAGGGAACTAGCATGACTGGTGACTTGAGTTTGGAAGGTTTATAGGTTTATGTAAATTATACCTACTTAAAGCAATTAAGCTAAGACTACTTACTAGCTCCAACACTGAAGAGCTTACTGCCTGTGCTAGAAAGTGTGTTGACCTAGGAAATGCGTACACATACAAACAACACTGACAGAGCTAAATTAAGAATTTTGATGGGACTGGAAAGCATAAACGTATGTTAAATATTTATATTAAATTAGAGGGCATTTGGAAAAGTCAGTCTCTAACAGTTACATTATAAACAGATGAACTCCCAGAGTTCTACCATATCTGTACCTACCGTCTACACCCAACTCCTTTCATCTAATAATATTTGTGTATGACATGTATCTGCCTCCAACCAGATTATAAGCTTATTGGAGCCAGGGAGGATCATATACAACGCTTAAAACAATGTCCTACACATAATGGATGCATGATCAGGAATTAACAAATAAAGGAATGAAGATTTAAACTAGCTTAGTTAACATTGTTTTATGGGCATTTTTACGTGTAAAAGAGAGAAGATCCAACTTTTCCTTTAAACCTAACGTTTCAAAATTATAAACAAGAGAGAGGGAATGATTTTGTATAAATATTGGCAGGCAGAGTTGAACTGCATAATCTCCTGGACAGGTTAAGGATATTTGAGCCAACTACGAATAACTTATGCCAAGTTAAGTATTTAAGTTTTTCTTTTGTATTTATATTAAGAGGCAAAGGGCTAAACATATATGGTGAATCAAAAACAAATTAGTAAGTAATGTGAATCTCACACTGAGTATGAAAAGTAAGCACTAAAGATTTCAGAATTCCCAGAATGACATTTTGCAGTGTCTTCTAAGCCATGACTACTAGGACTTATGAAGTAGAGTTCAATATTAATAGAAAAATGATAAGATAATAAGCAATGTATTAACCATGAAGAAGAAAAGCGGGGCTACAACTGTGAAGCCACTCATACAATGACATCCTGACTATAATTAATTTCCATTTTTCACCTTCAACTTTTCTTTCTACAAGTGCTAGCATATTCTCATTAAAATGACTGGGAGCAATTAGAAACACTTGGCTGAAAATTCAGTGTAGTAGTAACTAGCTTTCTGATTATGCAGATGAAGAAATTATGGGTTGAATTTATTCAATGATCTGTGAATCAGATCTCAGTCTCTGTTAAGTTACCACAAAGTAGCTGTGAGACATTATACCATCACTCAACCTCCCTGGATTTGGACTGGGGTTGAAATCTGAGCTCTATCATTTTCTAGATGTACGAGTTTAGGCAACTATTTCACTGCTCTGAAGCCTACATTTCATCATCTATAAATAAGAGATGATGATTAAATGATATATGTAAACTGCTAGGCCAGGTGACAGGCATTTAATTAATTCTCAAACATACTACCTTTCATTGCTGTTACTTTCATTATCTAACATCCTTGCCAATATTTTATTATTCTGTATATATATTATATTATATAAAATATAAGTATTTTATATTGCTTTCTATAAAACTTTAAATACTGGCATATACTATTTTTGCATGCATTTTAGGACTAATTTGGGCTATTTTCATTCATGAGGAATATAAAAACTCTGTCAGCATAGAAGGTGCTTCTTCCATTGTCTCTCCTTTAGTCTATTTGTCAATTCTGGTTCAAAAACAGTAAATCAGAATTCATTTGCCTTTTCTTTAAAATATTCAACAAGCTTTTAGAAAAAAGAAGAAAAGGAAATAATATGAAGTAAAAGAGAAAAAGAAAAGATATTTAAAACACATATAATGAAGTGAATTGCCATGCTGTGTACCTGAAACATGGTAAGTCAACTATACTTCAATAAAATAAATGTACTTTTAAAAAAGAAAAAAAAAGAGACAGAAAATATCTAAAAATATATATATATAATGGACATTCAATATGGTCTACCTGCCTGATAGTTGTCAATAAACATGTAAGTATTTTTCATCTTTATTTGTCAGACTGGGTTACATATATACACACATATATATATAGACACACAGACATACATAACTATGTTAAAGTGTACAAATATATGTGTTTATGTATCAGATTATTTTATACACCAACTGTCCTCTGGGAAGGAAATAAGATTCCAAAGACCAATGAAGAATAACCAATCCAATCACTTTTAGGACCTTAAGAATGACATTATTTAAAAACTGGATAACTTAATCAAATGAAAAGCACAATTACTAGTACATAGTTCAAAAGATGCCTTTAAATCACCTAAAAAGTATCAACTGCTGAGTTAATCAAGGTGATTTCAATAACTCATTGTAGCTTTCATAAAAGTTCTTGGTTGGCACTAAAATTTATCAAAATTGATTTTTTGATCTTCGCAAGAGAATACTGCTTACTCTCCTATTTTAGAGTAAACAAAACTTGAAAAGTTTTTTTTTTTTAAGTTCTACAATTGCAGGCAATAGATGTAAAAAATACTCATACTGGACTACATCAAACTTAAAAACTTCTATGCAGAAAAGGAAATAATCAACAGGGTGAAAAGGCAATCTGTGGGGGAAAATATTTGCAAATCATACATCCAACAAGAGACTTAACATATAAATATATGAAGAATTCTTATAACTCAACAATAATAAAACAACCTGATTAAAACATTGGCAAATGACTTGACTAGACATATCTCCCAAGAAATATGGCCAGAAAGCATACGAAAAGATGTTCACATTATTTATTATTAGGGAAATGCAGATCAAAGCCACATGAGACATCACATCATACCCAACAAAATGGCTACTATAAAATCAAACAAACAAACAAACATAAAGTAACAAATTCTGGCAAAGATATGGAGAAATTGGAACTCTTGTGCACTATAAGGATGAGTGTAAAATGGCACATCCACTATGGAAAATAATATGAAGCTTCCTCAAAAGAAAAAAAAAAGAATTATGACATGATCCAGCAATTCTACTTCTTAGTATACATCCCAAAACATTGGAAATAGAATCTCAAAGATATAACTGTACACCCATGATCACTGAAGCATTGTTCATAATAGCCAAGGGGTGGGAGCAAGCTAAATACCCATCAATGAATGAATGGATAAAGAAAAATGTGATGTAATATTATCCAACTCGAAAAAAGATGGAAATGAAATCCTGCCATACGGATGGAAATCCTGTCAGGGTGGATGAACCTTGATGGCATGATGCTAAGTGGAATTAACTAGTCACAAGAGATAAATACATATATGCAGTATGTGAAACAGTAGTCAAGATCACAGAAACAAAGTAGAGTGTGGTTATCAGGGACTGGAGGATATGGGGAATTGAAGAGTTCTTCAGTGGGTATAGAGTTTCGATTCTGAAGCATAAAATAACTCTAGAGAGTTGTTGTATAACAATGTGCATATCATTAACACTACTGTACTGCACACTCAAAAATGGTTAACAGGTTAAATTTTATGTTTTTTTGACAATAAAAATGTTCCATAAATGGAAGCATACTTACATATGCTCATACTTAATTGCACTTAGAAAACTCAACCCCCATATATTGGCTCAGATTTTGATAACTATAGCTTGTAACAAGTAGAGTTGAAATATAACTGTTAAAAATGTAATTTCTGCCTGAAATATTCTCTTATTTTAATGAACCAGTGAAAAAATACAAAAGTCCCCTCAATCTTAAAGGAAATAGGTAATCTCTTTGATAAATCTTCTCCACTGTCATATAACAAACAAAAGTATCAACTCATAATTATCAGTGGAAGCTATTTTTTGGAGTAATTCGGTGTACAGAATAGCATGGGAACCTCAAGCTTCTCCCTATGGTCTTAAGGATGTCCAAGGGACAAGATGCCAAACCCTTTGCTGAGCTCTGAGTTCTATTCACAGGTAGCAATGGTTGTTGGAAAGAACAAGAACAGTTGATGTGGATTTTGGTCATAGTTCAGCAAGTTAGAGGTATAAGACTTTCGTCAAGACCTATAAGGAATTTTGGGGCTTCCCTGGTGGCTCAGCAGTAAAGAACCCACCTGCCAATGCAGGAGATGTGGGTTTGATCCCTGGGTAGAGAAGATCCTCTGGAGAAGGAAATGGCAACCCACTCCAGTATTCTTGACTGGGAAATCCCATGGGAAGAAGAGCCTGGCAGGCTACAGTCCATGGAGTCTCAAAGAGTTGGACATGATTGAGCACATATGCAGATTTTGTACTTTATCTCTATTTTTACAATGGTGGCACAAATGACAATGTAACTTATTTGTTTATCTGTCCATTTCTCTATGGAATGGTAAATTTAGAAGTCTTTATGGGTACCTATCTTGATATTCTATACTCATCTTCTCAGAACCTGGCTCAAGTCCCAGTACACATTTACTGAATTGGTCTGAACTACTACAGTTTATAAGGCTGAAGTGAAGTGAAGTTGCTCAGTCGTCTCCGACTCTTTGCGATCCCATGGACTGTAGCCTACGAGGCTCCTCTGTCCATGAAATTTTCCAGGCAAGAGTACTGGAGTGGGTTGCCATTTCCTTCTCCAAGGGATCTTCCCGATCCAGGGATCGAACCCGGGTCTCCTGCATTGCAGGCAGATGCTTTACCATCTGAGCCACCAGGGAAGCCCTTATTAGGCTGAACGGCAATTTAAAAATAAAAAAAGAGATGAAGGACATTAGGCAATTTACACATATCACACACTTGAAAGTGTGCATGAAATAAAACTTTAGGCTGATGTGCAAAGAAAATTTGGATTAATGTTTGCTACAAGTGCAATTAACTCATAAGTTTAATTAAAAACCTCTGACACAGCTTGATTTTTTCATAAATATCTATATGAAATTGCATAATTACCCTCACCATGGTTATTCATTAAAAAAAAAATATTAGAATTTTTCATGGGTTACATTTTCTAGATGAAACCAACTTGTACAGATTGTACCTATATTCAAGTCTTTGTTTAAGTTAATAACAAATACAGTTTCCTTAGAAAATATTAAACAGATCTATATATCTGAGTTAACTGTCACTTCCTTGCTAATTTCATTTCAAACCTCAGTCATGTTTTACTCAATAACAGTTTTTTTAAAAAACATCAATATTGAAAAACAGAGCTTCATGAAGAATAACTGTATTTCTGTCCTAAGTGTATTTTTCTGTAGAGAATATGAGTGTTTCTCAATAATAAAAATATATTCATTGTTAAAAAGTTACCAACAATGTGAATTCTCTTGAATGGATATTGCTTCATTCTCCAATCAGTGTGTGGTGGTATGTGTGTGCCCTCAGAAAATCATATTTAGGTGGTGCTAGTGGTAAAGTGTTCTTGCCTAGAGAATCCCAAGGACGGGGGAGCCTGGTGGGCTGCCATCTATGGGGTCGCACAGAGTCGGACATGACTGAAGCGACCTAGCAGCAGCAGCAGCAGCAGTGGTAAAGAACCTGCTTACCAACGCAGGAGATTTAAGAGATGCAGGTTTGATCCCTGGGTCTGGAAAGAGGGCATGGCAATCCACTCCAGTATTCTTGCCTGGAGAATCCCCAAGGACAAAGGAGCCTGGCAGGCCATACAGTGCATAGGGCTGCACAGAGTCGGACATGACTGAAATGAGTTAGCACACACAAACATAGATTAAAAAAAAAAAAATTAGGTGAAAAATTAGCCATTATAAAGAACAATAGAATACAATAATGAATCTGAAAACAGACACAATTTTGAATATTTAAGTACAATTACACTGAAGAACTGCTTATGAAAAGCTACAAGAGATAAAAAAAACATGCAGCTTTCATTTTACTGTGGAAGTTTGCTTGCTCTTAAACAAAACTCAAAATCCTTGTAGCTCAAAGGTCCCTACCACCTTGCATGAGTGGTGGGACCCATATTAACAATCAGGCCATCATACAAATCTGTATTATAAATGTACATTGTAAGAACTGAATTGGTTAAGAGGATTTACATATTTAGGTTTTAATTCTCTTTTCTTTACCACTTGTATTTTAATTAAAAAATGATTTAAAGATAAGGATCTTGTTTGCAAATTCTATCAAAATAAAATCTGCAAAAAATTTTGTCAAAAATTCCCAGTCTACTCAAATGAAATAGACTTATTATTAGCTTTAGAACAAAGGTATTTCCTTTGAGACTGATGGTCATGTATTTAATACAGGTCCTTTGCTTTGCTCCAAAGGCCAAGTGATGTCAGAAGGTGGGGGCTGTAGTATCTGGGATAGGAGTACACCCTGAGTAGGTGCTCCATGTGGTTTAACTGAATTGTGAATGTATCTAAATTAATTAAGACTCAAATCTTGGACACCTAATTTTAAAATGTGGATATTCAGATGTGTTTATTACCTTGGGCAAGTCATTTTGACTCTTGGAAGTTGCTTAATTTAGCTGGAAACTTAGGCAAAAGTCCTCATTGCAAATCAGTTTCAGAATATAATTTTAAATCTTCTGTTTTTTCAAGTATTCTTCACTAACTTTAAAGTTTGAAGAAATTAGGAATATAATTGAGACTAAAGTATAATTAAAGACAATTGTTAAAATTTGAACACATTAATTTAAAAATCTAAAAAATATCTTTGACACTGAAAGAAAGGCTAAAATATTGGGAACAAGTCTTGAAGTGATTGAATGTTTTAACCATTGTACTTCCTGTGAAACCAAAAGTAAACTAAAATATTCTTGTACACAGTATCAAGTGAAATATTTTCTTCTTTGGCAATAAATTCACATTGTAAGATTTAGTGATTTGGCAAGATGAAGAAAATCACATTAAACACATTCATGAACAAAAAAGAAAAAAAGGCTTGATTTAAAATGACAGTTTGTCACCTAAGTTAGGATTAAAATAACTCAATAATAACTGTTTTGAGTTTCTACTAACAAAGTAGTAACTAAAATTTTCTGATCAGAAAATGATAACATTTTCAACCCAATATTAAACCATGAAGAACAGCAGCTCTTCTTCATAGCCTCTACATTTCTTTTTCTTCTTCCTAAGGCCAAAATGTCATCATTTGTTTTTTAAGAAAATCAAAGCCAAATGATAAAAATGCGAAGATTTGGTTAAACAAACAGTCAGAATTTCAGTATTTTTATCTGCAGCATGCAGAGCAACCAAACAAAGCCAAGATATTGTCCATCTCTTTGATAGACAAAGAGCCTCAGAGGTCCAGAGTGACATGCCCGAAGGCTGGCACGTGATTTGGCTAATTAAATTAAATAGCAGGAAACAGCTTTTCCATATGCGACTGCCTGGCCACACACAAACTGTAACAGTAAATCTTTTATACTAGTCAAGGAAAATGTAACCATTAAACAATATACAGTAGCAACACACCATCCAAGAATCATAAGTTGCATATCCACCTAAACTCCCTGGGCTTGGACTTTAACTGCCTAAAAACTTCCTAATTCACTTTAGGAGCTACTGAAAAGCCCATGATAATTAAACAGAATGAAAAAGAAACTCCCCTAAGGTTTATCAACACTTTAACTTAAGCCAAAATTCTGTTTTAAGGATTTATTTCTACACAAAATTAAATCAAAACCTCAATACTTCTGAAACAGAGTTAAAATTAAATCTATTGCTCATTTACCATCAATTTTACATCCTCCCTCCCCATAATCGATTGAAAATATAGAGATCTATTGAAAAAAGGAATAGAGCTTATGGAATCTCTTGAGAAAATTCTTCTTCCATGCTCTCTCTAATTCTCATCCAATTACATAATCTTCTCTAAGTCAGCCAATAAGTTCTAGGCTTTTGATTAAGACACCATGATTTTAAACATATCTATACTTTCAACTTTCTAGAAGAATTTTTCTGGTAGGTGTTATCCTTTTTTCTCAATCATGATTTTTATTAGCATTGATTTCTAATGCAAAGAACACAAACTATGAAATAGTAATTGTGTCTTACATAAAGAAGTAATTGTGTCTTACATAAAGAAGTATGGTGATGGAAAACTAGAGGCAAGAAAACTGCTTCATAGGAATCCTAAATTAGAAGATGGTAAGATAATTTTAACTTAAAGACACAGAAAATTAACAATCAGTGAAGATCATGTCTCTGTTTAAACAGAAATATTAAATACGTGGTATAATATATGGAGAAGGCAATGGCACTCCACTCCAGTACTTTTGCCTAGAAAATCCCATGGATGGAGGAGCCTGGTGGGCTGCAGTCCATGGGGTTGCGAAGAGTCAGACACGACTGAGCGACTTCACTTTCACTTTTCACTTTCATGCATTGGAGGAGGAAATGGCAACCCACTCCAGTGTTCTTGCCTGGAGAATCCCAGGGATGGGGAGCCTGGTGGGCTGCCATCTATGAGGTCACACAGAGTCGGACACGACTGAAGCGACTTAGCAGCAGCAGCATAATATACAAAAGTAAGTGGTACTCAGTATTTTTTTGGTAAAATTTTCTTTTATGGTAGCCAGTATTCAGATGTTCTAAGTATTTCATTATTTATGCTTTTCATACTTGAACTTAAGAATTTTCATTAGATTTATGATTTTTTACTATAAATATATGAAAGAGTTTACTGAATTGATGAACAATAATCTAATAAGATTATGGTATAATCTTTAACTACAAAAACATGCTCAATTTACTGGGATTCAATATTACTCAGAAAATAAAAGGGGGGGATTAGCTGGGGAGAGGGAAGGACAGAGAAAGAAAGAAAGGAAGGAGGGAGGGAGGAAATCAGAGAGGGAGAGAGTGGTGGAATCTAACTCTTCAAATTGGTTTGAAATGTTTTTGAAAATTTGCTGGCATTGCTGTTTTTAACTTAGTTTATTCTATATAATTGTAGGATGCCAAAAGGTCATCTAATACAGACAGGTTAGCGATGCCCATTCAGGCTATGTGTGTACACACCAGAAATCGATAAGAAACTATTAACCTTTGTTCCCTTCACGTATGCCTTCAGAATTAATGCATGAGTGTGCTAGGTGGCTTCAACTGTGTCCGACTCTTTGCGACTCTATGGACTGTAGCCCACCAGGCTCCTCTGTCCATGGACTTCTCCAGGCAAGAGTACTGGAGTGGGTTGCTTTTTCTGTCTCCAGGGGATCTTCCTGACCCTGGAATCAAACCCTGGTCTCCTGCATTGCAGGCAGATTCTTTACCATCTGAGCCACCAGGGAAGCTGAATGTAAAGATAACTAAAATTCCAAGAAATTTAAAGCCTAGGAGAAAATAGTCAAGCCATAAGGAAGAACTGACTTGGTAGAAGCCTGTTAGTGATCAGCTTTGAAAGTGAAGCCAGGCCTAACAGTGAGCTAAACCAGCTCCTTTCTCCTCCCCAAAATATTGTATTTGTCTCTTTATACTTTACTGAATCCCATCTTCCGGTTTCCATCCTCAACCCTGTCCCAGGGCGCAAGGTTAAGATTGTTAACTCCTTAGGATCATCTCAGGCTGTTCAGTAGAGGCCCAGAGAGTTCACCACTTGGTGAGAGAGAAAAACCAGAGTTAGAGTCAATAATTCTATAGACTTGCTCTAACAAAATTTAAAGACAAGTCTCGAAAAAGCTAAAGTGATCAATATTCTTTAAAGAAAGACAATTGATTTAAATTATCTGACATCTAATGAAAATTTACTACACAGTGAAAGGAGTAGTAAGACAAGAACAATATCTAAGAGAAAAATTAAGCAGTAGTAGCCGACACAAAAATGGCAGAGAATACAAAAGCAGAAATAGACTTAAATATAAATATGCTCAAGGATTTAAAGGAAAATATGAATATAATGAAGACATAAATGGAAATTATATATAAGAACCAAATGGAACTTGTAGATCTGAAAAATATAACACCTTAAAATGAACAATTCGATGGGTGTGACTAAAAGTTTTCACTAGGAAGAAAAGATGAGTACAGTAATATAAACTACACAAACTGAAATAGAATTAAGTGTAATAAAAAATGCCCAGAGACTTACAGACTTGTGAGACAGTATCAAGCGGTCTGATACTAGGTGTAACTGGAGTCTCCAAAGAAAGAAAGTGAAAATATTAGAATGAACAATGCTTGACATTTCCCCAAATTTTAAAAAGTGCAAAGCCACAGATACAAGAAGCTCAGTAAACAAAAGCAGAATGCAAACAAAGAAAATGGCATAGAGGTAAATTCGAATCAAGTTGTATGTGTAAAGGCTTAAAAACAAGCAGAATAAAAATACATTATCTGATTTCAAGACTTGCTATAAAGCAATGTTAATCCAGATTCTGTGGCTTTGGTGTAGATGTGCTTCCCAGGTGGTGCTAGTGGTCAAGAACTCGCCTGCTAATGCAAGTGATGTAAGGAAACTCGGATTAGATCCCTGGGTCAGGAAGATCCCCTGGAGGTGGGCATTGGAAACCCACTCCAGTATTCTTGCCTGGAGAATCCCATGGACAGAGGAACCTAGAGGGCCACAGTCCATAGTTCGCAAAGAGTTGGACACGACTGAAGTGACTTAGCATGCACACATGTAGACATATAGATCAATGGAATAAAGGAAAGAGTTCATAAATTTACTCACACACATAAGTTCAATTGATTCCTAACAACAACACCAGGATATTTCAAAGGAACAAGTACAATTCTTACAAAAACTGGTGCTGAAAACTTTGGCTACCCTAGGTAAGAAAATGATCTTCAGCCTTCCTTCATACACAAAATTATATGACTCAAAATGGCTCTTTGCCTTAAACTTAAAAAATAAACTAAAAGGAGAGAATATAAAAGCAAATCTTTCTTGGACAGGACACTAAAGCACTAATCTTAGAAGAAAAAAGTGACAGATTGGGACATACTAAAATTCAAACATTCTACTCTTCAAAATAAAAGACAAGCTATAGGTTTAGGTGAAAATATTTGCAATGTATACATACATCTAGAAATGAACTGTGTCCTGAATATATGTTATTCCTATACCCAATAATAAAGACAAATGTTTCAATAAAAAATCATGCAATATAGCTGAATTGACAGTTTACCAAAGAAGATCTACAAATGGCCAATAAGCACAAGAAAAGTAAGTCAAATCATAAGACGCCAGGGAAACACAAAGCCACGAGAATCCACTACACATCCACTAGAATATATAAAGTAAAAAAAAAAATCTGAAAATACCAAGTGCTGGCAATAGAAATTCTTATACATAGCTGATGACAGTGTAAAATATCCAACCACAAATATTTTGGCAGCTTTTTAAAATAAAGCTAAATATACACTTAACATACAAATCAGTACTACTAACCCTAGGTATTTACTCAAAGAAATACAGGCAATTGTCTACTAATACTTGAATACAATATTCACTGCAGATTTATTCACAACTGTCCATACTTGGAAACAATTTACATGCCCATCAATGGATGAATGCACAAGCAAATCGTGGCATACTGATATAATGGAATACTATTTGGCAATTTAAAAAAGACCATTTTACTGGTATGCACATGGATGGATGTCAGAAGCATTTTTGACTAAAAGAAAAGACTGAAAATATCACAGACTTTTTATGTGATTTATTTATATGAAATTCTAGAAAAATCAAAATTAATGTGCAGTGACAGGAAACAGATGGTTTGCCAGTGGCCCAGTAGAGACTGGGGGTGGGGGATTGATTAAAAAGGAGCAGGAGAGAACTCTTTACAGTATGTAAACATTCCACATCTAGATTGTGATGTATATATTTGTCAAAATTCACCAAGTATACATAGATATAAGCAGATTTTTGTATGTAAATTATACTTTTAAAAAAGTAGATTAAAAAACCAATATGGTTTAGGCTGTTAAAGTAACCAAAGTAAAATCTCATTTCAAAAATTTAATCCTAATTATGATGGGGAAAAAAAAATCCAGAACTTTAAAAATTGAACATTTTCTAGGGAAAAATATCCCAGCTTTTTAAATCTGCTTCTCTATTTAATTATGTTGAGGTACAACTAACTATTGCACATACATAAAGCTATAGGATATATAGAAATACTTAAAATATGTATCAGGTAAGGAAGATAAAAAAATAAAAGAATAAAGTTGGATATTTTCACAAGTTTGTCAGGTAATTCAAGCAATGAAGTAAAAATCAAATCATTTAAAATGTATACCAGAAAACTAAGTGCTAAATTTAATTCATAAAGTATAAAGCAGAAAAAGGAATTTGATAGCACCACTATACCATGACCAGGACATATTTAAAATACTAAAAATACAGTGTGAAATAAGTTTCTTTATCACGTTAAGTGAAAGCAATAGAGAAGACTGATGACTATTCAAACTTAGGAAGCAATTCACTTAAGATCAAGAAATCATTGCAAGATTTCTTGTTTCAAGATGGAAAGACTTAGCAAACCAAACCAGAGATAACAGAGCCCCCACTTTGCACACCATCCCAGATGAATACCCCTCAGAGCATTTTCTAAAGAAACAAAGATAGAAATTTCAGTACTCATTTATTTCACTCTGTTTTGAAAAAGAGCCCAATGCAAATATGAGAAGAAAATCTGTCACGCAGGCTCCTAGGCAAGGCAGATTTTCAGAGTTTTGCTTCTTGATCCTGTAATAGGGTGGGAAGAACTGAGTATCAACAGCTTATATGAAGACCCCCCTAAAATCAATTATTTTCCTAATCTACTCTTTGGAACTAAGATCATGTGCATCATTTATACCTAGAGTTGACTTAAATTTGGTGAATCCTTGGTTGAAAAATGATGAAATAAATCTGGGGTTCTTTTTATGGGAGGTGAAAGGAGACAGATAGAAAGGGAATGAGAGGAAGAGAGGAGACAGGTACTCACAGGGTCTCCCAGAGAACAATCCAACTAGGGTACTGCCCCTCGAGTCACGAAAGGGCTGCAGTTCAATTGATTCTAGACTGCCCACTCGCAGTCCTTGGGACAGGGAGGAAGAGCCGAAGCTGCCTCCTGCAGGGACCCATGCTGTGTATCTACTGCCATTTTCTGAGTGAGCTGGAACATCGAAAAGATGGGGAAGCACTGTTCTAAGGTTTCTTTAGTTACTGAAGAGAAAGTTATTCATTATTATAAAGTGAAACTGAGTGTGAGCTAGGCTCCAGCCAAGAAGAAAAAAGAAAGTTACTAAAGTTTCAAGAAGTTCCTAATAATATTAATAACATTTGAAAATTTTTACTCAGCATCAATTTTGCTAGCATGCACTGGTATTACTCAAATAAATCCATTTATGTTTTATAAATCCCCAATAAAGATAAAAATTGTTAATCACATTTTATAAGCCAGCAAACTGAGGCTCAGCAGAAATAAGTAATTTGGAGGTAGAGTTGCTGGCAGACAAAGTTAAGAGTTGGAACTTCAGTCCAACTAAAGAATTAGCATTGTCATCACTAGGCAGCTACACCTATAACACAGTTCCACACATGAATCTCAAGGACAGTGCCACTGTTCAAGTTTGTGGTATACACAGTCAAAACAACACATAATTTCTAGGTTCAGAAATAGTTTTCCTTAATTAAATATGCATAAAAGTAAGGTTGATTCATTCTCTTAGTATTAATAATTTTGTCTTCTTTCCAAGCCCCAAGTTCCAAAAATTATATAGACTATATGGACATAGAAAAATTAATTCAGACATACCTCATTTTATTGTGCTTCACTTTACTGCACTTTGAAGATATTACGTTTTTTTACAAATTGAAAGTTTTTGGCAAACCTGCCTCAAGTATCTATCGGTGCCATTTTCCCAACAGCTTTATTTTCAAATTAAGATATGTGTACATTTTTTGACATACTGCTATTGCACACTTAATAGACTATAGTGTAAACATAACTTTTACATGCACTGGGAAGCTAAAAAGTTAGTGTGACTCACTTTATAGCAGTGCTCTGGAACTAAATTCACAATATTTCTGAGATACCTGTACTATAAACAGGCTATGAAAATTAAGATATTGTATTTTTATCTAAAAATTTCCATCAGATACTATAATTGAATAATGATTAATACAGAACACAAATTAAGAAAATAAACTCGTAAGTTCTGGGCAGTAGCAAATAACAAATTCATCAAGAAAAAATTTTCATCATTTACACCTAGCTGAAAATGAAACAGTAACTATTATTACTAGAGCCAGCTTAAGGAAAATGTTACTAATGCAGACATTCAACACAATAAGTAGTCCAACAAGTGAAAACTGAATCTACATTTCACATTAGAAAACAAAAGTGAACCTGTAATCATGACATGGAAGAAAATATCCTTTAACCATTAAGAAATCTGAATAAGAGAAATGTAAAACAAAAATCATTCAAACAGGATTTAATTGAGTACTTCAGAAATTCCTTCTGTGGTTCCAGGAGCACTGTGTATTTTCCCTTGCTTTAAAAGGCAAAATGGTATGATGACAGAAAGGTAATAATAAAAGAAAAAACTATGTGGTAAGTCCTATGGAATTGATTCTAAGTTGACAGAATAGTATGGGTGGGTTAGAGAAATCAGAGAAAGAAAATTTTGAAAAAGGAAGTTAAGGACTTTTTGGGGAGTGAAAAAGTTTGCTGAAACTCACGCAATTGGAACTCCAAATTGGAAATTTGCTTCGCATGGAAAGTGATTTTTGGAAAGGATAAGTTACCACTCAGAATATAAAGGTTGAATTATGAGGACTGAAACTGGATGATAGCCTTTCGATAAAGAGATTAGGAAGACATTACTGTAGGTTATGCCTTAGAGAATGGAAAAGCGGCATTGTAACTTGACAGTAAGTTAACTGAATTAGTAAAAGAGGATACTGATAATGAAAGGAAGCTCTTGCAATGATTTGTTTTTAGAAAGGAATTTTAGTATTAATGATGGTAGTGACTGGGAAAAACAGAGCCAAAGACAGAGTAAAGAAATATGATGGCAAGGAAAGCAGAAATAGGAGTGCCAACTGCTTATAAGAGATAAAGAAGGTTAGCTGTTAGCACAGGGAACTATAGTCAATATCTTGTAATAATCTATAATGGAAAATAATCTCAAGAATAATTTGTGTATACATAAAACGGAATCACCTTGCTATGTACCTGAAACACTGTAAGTCAACTATACTTCAATATAATATATATTTTCAGAAAAAAATAAAGAGATAAAGGAGATGATCAAAGGTGGCTTGATCCCACCTTTGTGTCTCAATGGTGGTTTGAGAGACAGAAATGGAAGAGTGAGAGGCAGCAGTGCACTTTCAGAAGATAAACTTATCAGCTGAGATGAGTAGAGTAGTGAGTGAACTGTCTTTAAGACTGACAGTATTAATACAACACATTGATAGACTTTGAGTTGTCTTTAAGGCAAACAGTAAAGAGATCCTTAAACCCTTAAGGTGCCACAGATCTCATTAACACATTTTATACCTATTTATTAGACTAAATAACAGCAATAGAAAGATATTGGCAAGAGCAAATATTCATTTGTTCAGATTTCATATCCAACTAGTTCCAAAATGAGGTAGTGAGATCCATCTATTAACATGAGAGGAAGATGATCTAAAAGCAGTGTTGTATACTAACAGAATGCAGATCACAAATGCAAGCTACATATACAATCTTAAATACTCTAACAGCCACATTAAAGGAGGAAAATAAGGCAAGAGACATAAATTTTAATAATGTTATATAACCTAATACATTAACAATACTATTTTTTATGTGGAACCAATATATGTTTTCGGTGTTGTTGTTTTAGTCTGACTCTTTTGTGACCCCAGGGATTGTAGCCCACTCGGCTCCTCTGTCCATGGGATTCTCTAGGCAAGAGTACTGGAGTGGGTTGTCATTTCCTTCTCCAGGGGATCTTCCTGACCCAGAGGCTGAACACAGGTTTCCTGCATTGTCAGGTGGTTCTTTACCACTGAGCCACCAGGGAAGGCAGTATGACATCATTACTTAGGTATTAATAAATATATTTTTATACTATGTCTTTGAAATCTGATGTTTTATTAAATCATATCTCAATTCATATCAGTCACATTTTAAATTTTCATAGCTACACGTGGCTACCAGTTTGGAAATACAAATACAGGATTCTTTGCAGAACTTCCTTCAACAGGAGAACAAAAGGCAAAGACTTGAACATAATAACTTCATCACAAAATTTAAATGCAATGCAGACATAAGTAAAAATGATAACACCAAGATAGAATTTTCAAGTTATATAAATGAAGAACAATAAATTTGATTTAGTTTCTAAAGATCACAAGGAAAAAAACATTTCTTAAAGGAAAAATATAGAACATTTTCCAGTTTATATTAGATGTAATAAACATCAAGATTATAGCATTTAATTGACAAGAAAAAAAAAAAAAGGAAGTACCATGGAAATCTTGGAAGCAACAGGGAACACCAGGATAGTGGAAAAGCAAGACCAGATCAACCAGAAATGAGGTAAATGGAGATGATGCAAGAGCAAGTGGAGCTCAACAATCAGTAAATTCTCATCTCTTAAAAAAAAATACACAAAGCAGGGAGAAATAAAAACAATGTATATAACTCAAAAAAGATCAAATACCTAAAAGTAAGTTATAAAATTATACAATGCTTAGAAGGAAACGTAGGTACAAATCTTTGCCACATTAAGCAACATATTCATAACAAGATAAAAAAATAGATGAATAGACTTCAATAAAGTTAAAAATGTTTGTGCATCAAAAGACACTATCAGGAAGATGAGAGGACAACCCACGGAATGGGAGAAAATATTTGCAACTCATATACATGATAATGGTCTAGCATCCAGGTGGCACTAGTGGTAAAAACCTGCCTGCCAACACAGGAGACAGAAGAGAGTGGGTTCCGTCCCTGTGTAGGGAAGATTCCCTGGAGGAGGGAGGGCCTGGCAACCCACTCCAGTATTCTTGCCTGGAGAATCCCATGGACAGAGGAGCCTGGCAGGCTACAGTCCCCAGGTTACAAAGAGTCAGACACAACTGAAGCAACTTAGCATGCACAACCAGAATATATTTAAAATCTCTTATGACTCAACAGTAAAAAGACAGGGCAATTAAAAAGTGGGCAAAAGCAGGGGAAGGAGAGCATGGGACAAACCGAGAGAGTAGCTTTAAAACATATATTACACTATGTACAATAGATAGCTAATGGGAAGTTGCTGTACAACAGGAGGAGCTCAGCTCAGTGCTCTCTGACAACCTGGCGGGGGGAGGATGGGGGGGGAGGCGGAGTTGCAGGGGAGGTTCAACAGGGAGGGGACACATGTATACTTACGGCTGATTCACGTTGTTGTACGGCAGAAGTCAACACAATATTGTAAAGCAACTGTCCTCCAATTAAAAATAAATGTTAAAAAATCATAATGCCAGAAAGGCTTTTCTGCCTGCCCTAGTTCACGTGGTGAGATTGTAATAAAGATGCTGAGAGAGGTTTAAATGTTTAAAAAAAAAAATGGGCAAAAGACCTAACTAGGCATTTCTCCAAAGAAGATAAGCAAATAGTAACTAAACGAAAAAAATGTTCAACTTCATTAGTCATTAGTGAAATAGAAATCAAAACAACAATGAACAAACATTTCACCTCCACTAGGGTGATAACAATAAAAAAAAAGAAAAAAAGAAAATAACAAATGTTAGAGAGGATGTGGAGAAATTGGAACTCCCCATGCATTGCTAGTGGGAATATAAAATAGTTTAGCCACGGTGGAAAACAATTCAGCAGTTCCTTAAAACTTAAACAGAGTTACCAGATGACCCAGTAATTTCACACTTAGGTCTACATACCATCAAACCCTGAAAACATGTTAGAACAAAAATTTGTACACAAATGTTCACAGCAGCATTACTCATAAAAGCCAAAAAATGAAAGCAATCCAAATATCCATCAACTGATGAAGAGGTAAGCAAAATGTAGTGTATTCATACAACCGACTATTATTCAAACGTAAGAAAAATAAAGTGCTGATACCTGATGCAACATGGATGAACCTGAAAATGATATGAAAAGTGAAAGAAGCTAGACATAGACTCACAAAAAGCCACACAGTATATGATTTCATTTATATGAAATGTCCACAAAAGGCAAATCTATAGGCACATAAGTTAGATGAGTGATTCCTAGGAGTTGGAAGAGAGCGTATGAAGAGCGATCACTTAACTGTACAGCATTTCTTTGAGGTGATGAAAAGGTTCTGGAATTAGTAAGTAGTGATCACTGTATATCATCGTGCATATATTATTATTATTTTTTTGCTTAGTCACTCAGTTGTGTCTGACTCTGAGACCCCATAGACTAGAGCCTGCCAAGCTCCTCTGTCTATAGGATTCCCCAGGCAAGAATACTGGAGTGGATTCCATTCTCCAGGGGATCTTCCTGACCAAGAGATCGAACCTGGGTCTCCTTCATTGCAGGCAGATTCTTTACCATCTAAGCCACCAGGGAAGCCCACAAATATACTAAAAACCACTGAATTCTACACTTTAAAATGGTTAAGAGGGTGCATTTTATGTTATATGAATTTCATCTCAATAAAACACACACACACACACACACACACACACACACACAAAGAACATACCACAAATAGCTCAGAAATTCTGAGGAAAAATAATTTGCAAAGTCTTGGTGAATTAATACTCTATAATAGGTTAAGAGGGGTTCCCTGGTGGCGCTAGTGGTAAAGAACCTTCCTGCCAATGCAGGAGATAATAAGAGACCCTTGGTCAGGAAGATCCCCTGGAGGAGAGCATTGCAACCTACTCAAGTATTCCTGCCTGGAGAATCCCATGGACAGAGGAGCCTGGCAAGCTGCAGTCCATAGGGTTGCAGAGTTGGACACAACTGAAACAACGCAGCACGCACACACACAACAGGCAAAGAAATTATTCAATCAGAAGAGAGAAACTAAAAGGACAAAAATCGAAGAAGTAACTGCAGTAAATACAGAAACCTATAGTTATACTACAACTATACTCAGCCTATAGTTGAGTTAACATGCAGGTGAAACAGAACAATATACAAGAAATACAAGACAGTCGACTATGAAAACAATGAATCGGGAAATCCAAGGATTATAGGTAAAAGCTATGAAAAATCAAGACACATTTTAGGAAGTGGTTTAGGGCCCTGGCAGCCTCCAGAGCACAAAGGGCTTGAAAAACATAGATTCCTGCACTCTTAGGACAAGACCAGAACCTCTGTGGGGTGCGGTCAGAATACCAACTGTCAACAGATTCCCTCAAGACAATCTCTATGCATCTTTCAATAGGAAAACCACTTAGGAGGTCTACAACTCAAGACAAACATCCTTGTTTTTCCTTTTTACAACATCTATATTGACTTCTGTGGGCTTCCCTGGTGGCTCAGCAGTAAAGAATCCACCTGCCAATACAGGAGATGCTTGTTTGATCCCTGGGTTGGAAAGATCCCCTGGTGACGTAAATGGTAACCCACTCCAGTATTCTTGCCTGGAAAATCCCAAAGACAGAAAAGCCTGGTGGTCTACAGTCCATGGGGTCACAAAAAGAGCCAGACATGACTTAGCAACTAAACAACAACAATCTCTTTACTTACAGCAGTGACCGAAAGAGGAAACTGATTCAAAACAGTTTGGAAATGCTGATGGGCAAAGAGAGAGAGAAGAAAGCGCTAACGATTTCATGAACTTGGACATGAAAGGAGAGTTGTTGCACAAATACAGCTCAGTGGTAGAGGCTGAGAACAAGGACTGGTATGGGATTGCCGAGGTTCAAACTGGAGCCAGACTGCCACTGACTGGGTGACCTTGATTTGATTTGACTTATTCTGTGTCCCAAGGCCCTCATCTCTACAATGGGACAATAATACTGACCCTGTAAGGCTGTTGTGAGGACTAATGTGTTAACAGATGTAAAGTGTTTATAACAATACCGAGTACATAATATATTTGCAACAGTTAAAAATAAAAGTCTTCTTGTAAATCAAATGGTCTTCCAAAGTTGCATTGTCTAAAGCCTACCATCTACAAGCCTTAAAGAAATTATTATAAAGTGAGAATAGACAACTTTTAAAACATAAATAAATTCTGAAGAGTCACATTTCTCATATCCTGTTTCATTTGTCTGAGTTCTTTGATTGCCCCCCACCCATACTTTCCCTTTAAAACCCAGTTGGAGGAATGATAAATAATAAAGGGAATGGTAATCTACCTCTCAAACTCTTTATCTTGTGTGTGTGTGTGTGTGTGTGTGTGTGTATGAAATTCTAATTGGTTATAATATAATCGGTTATAATTTGTAAACCTGGATTATTTATCATTGTTAACCCATCATTATATATGCACAATTGTATATTTCTGTTAGTGGAAAAAGTCACAAAGGAATGCCAAATTAAAAAAAAATACTCTTGTCCACCTATATATCTGTTGAAGAGTTGGTTTCAAAAAAATGTTTAGTATCTTAATTCCTTTTTGACATATTTTAGAAAAAAAATAAGTATGAAGAAACAATTTTTTTTTTAAAGCTGTCTTTCTTAAAACTATATAAAGTAGCAGTCTCCATTTCAGCAGCCCCCTTCACCAAGCAGGCAGGCCTTGACGAATAGAGGAAGAAGCGTAAATGGTTATTCATTGTTGGCAAAAACTATTTTCTTCAGAAAATAGAAGAGCTTCTAACATTGATACGTACTGAAACAGTCCCTTTACACTTGTGAAATCAAATGTATAGTATAAAATCATTATCTAATTGATTTCTCCAGCTTTTTAAGGATCTCTAGAAGCAAGTAATCTTACAATTTTATAGTCCAAAGGCAGTTTTCAGGAAATTATGACTAGCATCAGTGATATTTCCCACAAGTCTGACCAAATTATCAAATTTACAGGCTTACAGAATGATAATCCATTTTGTAATAGTAAATGATATTAGCTACAGAATTAGAGTAGTTTTAACTCATGTGACACTACTGAAGTTTAGATTAAGGGAACTGAAGAATATAAGACAAATATTTTTAACTTAGTGAACCAAATACACATAATAACAGATTATGAAGTAATGTTTTGCTTGCAACTGAGCAGAAAACGAGCAATGAGCATGGCTCCTGTATGGTCCAGGCCCCTTCACCTGACTCAGGCTCAGGCTCAGGCTTCATATTACTATTATAATAATTGTTTCCATATAAAGGGAGGTCATTTAATTACTCTTTTCTTTATATACTGTCGCTTTGTACTTGTAGGTCAGGTTCTTATAGTAATAGATATAACTATTATGATACAGAAAATTATTCATTTTAATATTTATTGAGTGTTTGTTATATCAAGGGATTATATTAACCTTTTTAAAAAGAATTTTTAAAGTGACTGATATCTATTTATATAAAATTTTATATTTAGAAGTTGACATCAAAGATGATAACATATGAAATAGGCCACACAGGGAAAATAAAACTGCAACAAATTTTACATGTGTCTGTTATCTGATAATGGCTGCTGTAAATTGGTTAAAGTGACTATTGTTGGATTTATTATTTTTAACGGCATTAGAAGTAACTGCTCAAAGTATCTTTATTTTCTTGTTTCAACAAAGAATGGCAATATATTTTGGTATATGAGACCTAGTGCATGAGTTTCAAATTCAATTAAATATATCAAGTTTACACAAAGCCATATGTATGAAAGGGGATCTTTTAAAAAAAACTTTATTTGAGAAAGGAAGAGACTTATAACAGAAGGCAAGAAGAGAAACATACAAACAATATATTTACAACACAAAACAAGAGATCACCTTCAAGGGTGTTAATTATAATAAATACAGTAGATTTTAAAAGAGACAATTACCAATTAGTTCTAAGATTATTTAAGTCCAGCTTTCCTTTTTACTGGTTCCAGGTAGTTTCTTGATTAAATTCAAAGACTATCAAATTCAAACAATTAATGTCCACCAACTGTACTGATGAAGCTCTCTCAAATGACACTATAAAAAATAGTTTTTTTTTGTTTGTGATTACATATCTTTGCAGTAATATTATACAAAAGCCTGCTCAGCCACATGTTCCTCCCCAAATAAAATGTATTTTAAAAGATGCACTATCCCTTTTTTATGAGATTGCAAAAAGATTTTAAATAAAATGTATATTTATGAGATGGAAAAAATATAAAATTTTATCTTAGGAATGCCATATTTTTAATGCAAAACAACTGACAAAAAGTCATTTTAATCTGAAGGAATATATTAACCAAAATATGTTGGTAGTAGGAAGTGTTGCCTATTATAACTATTTGTCAAATTATCGAAGGACTTTCATTATATGGAAAAGTTTTAAACATTCTAACTTCTAGTTATGTTACTTTACTTTGAATGGAGACTTTTTAAAAAAGGATAATGTATCTTTAGCAGTAACCTTTTTTAAGAAATATTTTTAAATGTCACAGCAAAATGTAAACAACACGTGCCAGTAACATACAGTTATACAAGGTCTACATTTGGCAAAACTGCTATATCTCCTTTGAAACAAGATACTACACCTTAAAATACCTCGGATTTAGAAATATAAATATTTTAATAGAAAAAAACCTCACAAAGATTCTAGGTCAATTTGGATTATCCATATTAAAGGGGTCTTAATACAACGAATCTTTAACTAGCTTAACAAAAGTAAACCTATAAAACAAGGTAAACATATCAAAAGAGAGTATGAAGGAAATGTTCCAGTGAAAAGCTTCCTTAATAATTTCCCTACTCGCGGTGTTATTTTCTTAGACAATAAATCAATTCATAGAGTGCCCTTTAAAAACAGACAGAGTAAAACACTATCCTCCGTTTTTTTTCCCTACATTCCTCAGTACATGAATCACTTGGACTTCCTGTTTCCACAAGGCATTTCCTGTTCAGCCTCATAGAAACAGTTTTCTGTAGAACAGCAGGAACCTGACAAAGAACTGACTTAAATAAACAGTCTTCTGTTGCCTTCAAAGTTGTTTGCATTTCATAGCATCAAAGGACATAGTCCTTCTGAAGGTGCATTATGTACAAGTGGATTCTTTTGTTAAACCTAACTTTCCTAATTTTTTATTTGCCAAAATAGTATGGTACACATTGTGTCATTATGGAATTATACTGAAGAGATCCTAGTGATAATGATTATCAAACGTGACACATCTTCTTCTTTTAAACATGATTTTTGACTTCAGATCAGATAATAATCATACTGTTACTATTTTTTCCACAGCTGGAGATACAATATTGTATCTGATTGGACCATAAAGCGGCACGTTAGTTCTTGCCAACATTTGCATCTGCTTCATTTGATCTTTTCCAATAAACAATGTCATCAAATAACACAGGATAAAAATGAAATGAGCAGTACTCGGTGAGACATAGTGTGATATTTAAAATACTTCGCATCTATATATTTAGAACCACCTCTATTCCTAATATTTTCAACTGCAATCTATACAATAACCTAGGACTACTGGCATAGTAACCAGAACATTTCACTTAACAAAAAAAGAGAGAGGAAGGAAGGGGCTGACTAACTTTAATAGGGTTCAAGACTGTAGTATGATACATTATGTACAACAATGTGAAAATTGAATTCTACATATCAAAAAAAATCAATAACTAATAAAATGTTTCATTGATCAGACTGGAAAACTATCCAGCAGTCACTGACCTCAACAGATAAACTAAAACCAACAGTGAGTTCGTTTTCCTTAGAAGTAATTGGTGGGTCAGGCTTTGGGATGAATTAAAAGCCTATTAATCACTTGGATACTGATGTAGTATAATTTTAGTGTAACAGGTATTTCCTTAACAGTAGAGTTTCAAGAAACCTTGCTATCCATATAGAGATCAGTATATAGAAAGATCTATATATAGATATATCTGCATTAATCAGAATCCTTAAACACTAAAGTCAAATCATTCAGAGATATAAATGGATAGGAAATAATATCCATTTACCAAAACCAGCAATGCATTTCATATTCAGATAATGACTTTAATTACAAATCCTGGAGCTAAATCTTTGCCTATTACCTGTTGCATAAAAGCAGCCTGCTCCCCAGATTCCATTTCCTGGATCTGAGCATCTTCATCACTGTCCACGGGTTCCTCCTTGACCTTCACAGCACCAGCTTGTCCCAATGTGTCATCCACACAAGCACTGCTGTCACGCCTAGTGCTGTTGCCACTAGAGGGCGCTCTGTCTTCCTGCATCGCTTGGTCCCCCTGAAGCTCTTCCTCTGCTTCCTCGAGGTGACTGCCTGGTTGCTTCAGTTGTTCAATAGATTTCGAAAGCAGCTAGAAGAGAGTGTTCAGGGGTTCAATATTCAGTGGTTCTTGGCGGTAACAGAGCAGTAATATATCCCTGGATTTCCTATAATTCTACCTCAGTACACCCTGATTTCTAATCTCTGAGGATCATTTTCTGAATGAATTTGTATGCAGTGAAATTCTTCAGTAATACTAAATCTGAAGCAGTCCCACCAATTCCATACTGTATTGGTGTCCTAGGCAGGGAATGAGGTCTTTTAATGTCTTTTTTAAAAAAATGGTTCACTGTTTAACCGACTTAAAAAATGGTGGGAAAAGGGCAAATAATGAACTTTTCCTTTGGAAACCATGAAACTGTCACAAAGGACAGGTTGTAATGAATCAATTTAATCCAGGCAAACCTGAGAATTTTTTTCCCTAAAAGAATAAAGTATAACAGAAATAATATTAATAGAGAGGTAATGAAAAACTTCCCCAATCTCATTTTCCAATAAATGGCAACCACAGTATAAGACAGTAGCACAAATTCTAAGAGTGTTTCTTGTCTGTTAATTTTCCTATACCTAAATGGTCAAATGATAAAAGACCTATGTATACTTCTGAA
The DNA here is from genome assembly GCF_023091745.1 of Budorcas taxicolor. Classification (NCBI taxonomy): domain Eukaryota; kingdom Metazoa; phylum Chordata; class Mammalia; order Artiodactyla; family Bovidae; genus Budorcas; species Budorcas taxicolor. The sequence goes on along the minus strand of NC_068913.1, from coordinate 29,271,274 downwards.
AAATGGAAATATTGACTTTGAAATCTTGAACTTCAAAAAGATGCAGAATTTAGTGATAGCACAAATTTTTTATTAATATCCAAATATAAATTAAAGAATAGGAACATAACAAGGAATCAATTTTGAATTTGAAAATTATTTAGACCTTTTATTTTGTAAATTAAATCATATTTAATCTCTCGAAGTATATGAATTATAATTTAAAAAGATAATTGGCAATACACCTAAATTGAACAATAGCAAAATGCCATGGTATAAAAACTTGTTATATGGGGAAAAATTCTCAAGATGATTTCATCTCACATAGGCCTTTTGGTTCATTTGACAAGGAGCCTACTGACTGGTTATCTGCAGATCCTGAACTGTGTTTCAAAGAGTGGTTAGAATTTCCTGCTGAGTCAGTGCCCATTTACGCAACATACCAACTATTGTGATGAGCAGCACGGTTAGAATACCAACACAAAAATCATGAATACAGACTTTTCTATGAAAAAATTCAAATTTATCTCCCACTCACACCTATGTTTTGCAAAACTAGACACATCCTGCAGTTTAGAATATATAAGGACTCAAATTTTGAAGGGTGTCTTAACCTCAGACTTTTCTCCAGTGCTCACAACCTCAAATGGCCTTGCGTATGCTGACAAAGCCCTTCAATTTCACTGTAGTAAGAATTATACTGGGAGTTTTCATTCATTCATTCAGCGAGTATTTACTGAGTGCCAACTATGTTTCAGACACTCTGCTAGGCACTGGGGAAACAGCCATTGTCCTGCCCTCAGGGAGCTTTCAGTTTCGAGTGTTAGAAAGGCACCAAACAGATGCACAAATTTATTCTTATTTTCAAGTATGGTAAATGATACAGGGAGCAATACAGCATGTTATAAGAATACACACTAGCTGAAACAGGAGAGAGGCGATTTAGGAAAGTTTCACTGAGGAGGCTGAGACATCAGAGATGAAGGATGGACAGGAGGATGTGGATGTGTGTGAGGAGTGGAAATCAGGGGAGGGAGCACTTCTGGCAGAAGGCACAGTGTGTGACTGGAGGAGAGCCCAGTGTGTCTGAGCAACTGAAAGGTCAGTGCAGTTTGAGCACAGGAAGACAGGGAGAGAATGCTGGAAGATGATTCTGGAAAGAGTGACCCAGTTTATAATATATTTGAGTTGTGAATAAGATTCTAGAGAAATAAAATATAACTTAGGATAAAGCATACATAAGACACAGATTTTGGAGAAAAGAGACAATATATTATTCCTGAAGTCTGACTATACAATTGTAAAACTCCACTTAATTGGCTAGAAAAAGAACATGTAACACCATAGAAAAGAAGCAGGGTTTTAATTGAAAAGCTCCAGGTTTAGCTGGAACACCAGGGATAAGAACGTTCGGTGACAAACATCCACTCGTTCTTCAAGAGAGAGGTGGACAGTTACAGAGAAAGAGATCACCAGCCAGGCTTGCTACCTTAACCTCATCACTCACCTAAGACAACATATAAGAGCAGGTTAGAGGATTTTTTAGGGAGAAGACATTAAATTAGAAAACATATCAGTCAGGTGAAGGAGACTGCAAGAGTCCCTTCGAGACACTATCTTCCAGATTGTTGCAATTCGTCTTCTGGATGTATGCTTGCTGAGCTGTGGAAATTCCCCCTCTCGACACCCAAGTTTAGCTGGAAAAGTTCACGGGAGCTAGTGCATCAGGGCTGATGAGCCAACGATACTGGTGGGTCAAACAGATGCCTTCACAAGGTGGTCAAAAGATTCTCCCCGTAAGAGCCTCTGTGAGGGCAAGAGGATAAAAACAGCAAAACTCTATGGGTGTGTGGCAATAGGACAGGAACTAGGGGCCATTCATGAAGGTCAGCCAGGGAGCACGTGTGACCAGTGTCCAGGAAATGCCACGTCAAAAGTTCCTGCTTCCTAGGGGTGACTCTGCATCTTGTCTAGCTTCTGGATGTCTGACCACAGGGAGTATTTAATAACCAAGAGGAAGTCACAGATACCACCCGCTAAGTAAAAAGACTTTTCTGTTGCTATTTCTCTCCTCAGCTTCAGTTCCAGCATGGCCTCTCAGGGTCCTGACCTCATAACCGCCAATGGTCTTATCCTCCATTCTACTTCAGCTCCCAGTGACCTGGCCTTTGTTGGTGGCTGTACATGCTCTGAAACCTCAGTTTCAGACATTTGTTTCCTCGGGTTCATCCTCAGAATATTTTGACCCAGACCACTCCTCACCTCTGGAGGGTTCTCCAAGCTATTGAACCTACATTTTCCCTGCCTGTCACCTCCACCACCCTTGTTCCTCAGCTTCCCTCCTTGCTGGACTAGGTTCCATTCTCCATCATTAAAAATCACTCCCTTATTACTATCGTCAACTCCCTTGCCTTTTCAATATGGATTTTCCTGTATGAGTAAGACTTCCAACCTTGGTTAATATTAAATCTCTGCCAAACCCAAGCAGCTGAATAAGCTAGGAAACAAATAAACAAATTACAATCATGCTGAGTGTTTTGCTTCATATCCGTGATCATAACCCTCAAATGGACCCTCAGTGCTGACGGGAAATAACTACACTTCTCTAGCTAATTTTCTCTCACTCTCAATGACAACTTCAAAGTACCTCCTTTCTCCACAAACTCCTACTATCTAGACCTTTTCCTCACTCCTGCTATTTTTGCTTATTTCAGTGAGAAAACAGACATTTAAAAATAGAGAAATTCAACATTCTGCTACCAAGCTGTCCCACTCACCCTTACTCACACAACAGTGGAAGAAAGGTCTGCATCCCTATCTTAGTCCAGCCCTCAGCTTAATGCTCTGGGTCCTGTCCGTCCCTACAATTTTCCACCCTGCTCTCCATCACTCATATCCCATCTCTGCTGGAGTGCTTCCACTTGGTCACCTTCAGTCTTACTATCTGTCTTAAATGTAACCTCCCTGGGTCCCACCCTCACCCTCTCAGAAAAAAAACAAAAAACAAAAACATTATGTACCTTCCTTCACAGTAAATTTCCCTGAGTTATTTCTCTTCATTGTCTTCATTTTTTCTTCTCACAGTCTCTTTAGAATTCACTCAAACTAGGCTTTTACCCACACTGCATGTGTGCTGTTTCAGTCATGCCTGACTCTTTGCGACCCTATGGACTGTGGCCTGACAGGCTCCTCTGTCCACGGGATTCTCCAGGCAAGAATACTGGAGTGGTTGTCATGCCCTCCTCCAGGGGATCTTCCCAACCCAGGGATCGAATCTGTGTTGCCTGTGATTCCTGCATTACAGGCAGATTTTTTACTGCTGAGCCACTGGGGAAACCCTAATTGACTGAAATCTCTCTTGTTAAAGTCAGTAAGTGAAAGTGAAGTTGGTCAGTCATGTCCAACTCTTTGCGACCCCATGGATTGTAGCCTACCAAGCTCCTCGGTCCATGGAATTTTCCAGGCAAGAGTACTGGAGTGGGTTGCCATTTCCTTCTCCAGGGGATCTTCCCAACCCAGGGATTGAACCTGGGTCTCCTGCATTGCAGGCAGACATTTTACTGTCTGAGCCACCAGAGTAATGACTGCATAAATACCAAATCCAGTGGCACTTGAAATCAGATATTAACAGGAGCAGTCAGGATGAAGCATTTTTGGAAAGAAAACATGACAAAATCAAAGCATCTTTGAAAGTAAGAGATTTATATTACTAATGGTAGTGCAGCCAAAGAATAGACAAGATATATGTGAATTTACTGAAATATAATTTCCCATTGATAGAAAATATGTCAAAAAAAATCTTTAATACTGACAAAATGCTGAGTGTTCACAGGATATTTCATATGTTCATTTAAACCGAAAACCTTTAACAGAAACTCTGGTCTGTTAATGTACTCCTGAAGTCACTGGAATACCTAGAAATCGCATCATGTAGCCCATGGATCAAATTTGATCAGTATTTACCACCTCGTTGACATAGAGGCACACACGAAAGTGTGTATAACGATTTCCAGTGTGCAATGCAGAAACAGTGCTGTTTGTTCCCGTGCCTCTGGCTTCATCTACACTTCTGCTGGACTTGAAATATGAGAGAAATAAGTGCCAGAATGGATAATGCTGTGATAACTGGATGAGAAGGCCAGATGGCAAAACAATTATCTTCTAAGGGCAGAATTCCTTACTGGTTTGTAAAAGAAACATTTCTTGATACAAAACAGTGACTTATGAGTGGAGATCATATAGATATAAAATGTTGGAGTTGAAAATTTTCTAACAACATTCTTCAAATTCTTATTTTATACAGAAGGGATTTCATGCCCTCCAAAAGCCAAATCATCTCCAGAAAAGACACCTAGAACGTTTTATACCTTCCATTCTGAAACAGCTATATTCCAACAACAACTGAATTCATATAAACAATTCCAATGTCTCCCCTCAACTCCAAACTTACATAATTCAGCTGCTTGCCTAATGTTATCCCTTAGATCTAGAATCTCCAATAGGTATCAAAAACTTTAAGTAGCTCAAAGATAACCTTTATTCCATTTGTACCCAAATGTATTGATCACCTAATTTTCTTTCTCTGAGTAAACAACATACCCCGGTTGCACAAACCAAAAATCTGGAATTTATCCTTGTTTCACTCTCACTTCTTTTCATAAATATCTGAAAACTTAGTTTGTACTTAGCAATAAAGCTTTGACATGTTTCCCCCCGCCAGGTTATAAAGTGAATGCCAACATCCACATGAATAATAACTATGTCTTTTTCACTATTTCTGCAATAAAATGTGCTCTTTGTGACGTTTCTAAAAATACAAAAGAAATAAATGGGATCTCCTGGAGACAATTTTGCAAACTATAAACGCATAGAGGGAGTTAATCTAAACTTCTTATTTGAGGTATCTGACTCAAGCTGATTTTGCTTAAACAGTCAAATTTGTTGGAGTGGAAAATTAGCAATTAACATCAAGAAAATATGCAAACAAAAGTCTCAGAAGATCCACCTGCCAGGTTTGACTTATTTTGGATTTTAAAAATAAAGAGTTAACTTGGTATGATTTGCAAGTTTCTGACTATTTACGATTTAATCCAGTGTTTGGACTATGCTGTGCTCTATGTGTTTTTGAACTACAACTATGACCATTACCAAGAAGGTATGGGTTAACCCTTCTCTAATTTGTACTGTCGCTCAGGGGCCCCAGCTACAGAGAGGAGCTGTCTGCTGACTCTCAGTGGGGTAGCAGGGTCTCTTTTTGGTTGAACATCTGGAGGTGATCCCCCAGCAAAGCCGGCTGTTGCCTTGCTGGCTAGAAAACACAAGAAGAAACATCTGTGTGACAGATAAATGTGTACGCCTGTGTAATCTCGGCTGAGGCTCCATCTGTAAAACACACCCTGTGTCATTCGTCTGACGCCAGGTGAGTTACTCTGGTGGGGAGCCCAGCTGAGATGAAGAAGACGATGGCTGAGCTGCTGCTTCTGCCCCTTTTATCTTTGCTCATTCCCATCTGTCAGTGTGGCTCTGTGTTCTCCACGCTGTGTGTGTGTGCTCAGTCGCTTCAGTTGTGTCCAGCTCTTTACAACACTATGGACTGTAGCCTGTCAGGCTCCTCTTTCCATGGGATTCTCCAGGCAAGAATACTGGAGTGGGCTGTCATGCCCTCCTCTAGCGGATCTTCCATGCTACTATACAGCAGTGTCAGTTCAGTTCAGTCGCTAGGTGTGTCTGACTCTTTGCGACCCCATGGACTGCAGCACGCCAGGCCTCCCTGTCCATCACCAACTCCTGGAGTTTACTCAAACTCATGTCCATCGAGTTGATGATGCCATCCAACCATCTCATCCTCTGTCATCCCCTTCTCCTCCCGCCTTCAATCTTTCCCAGCATCAGGGTCTTTTCAAATGAGTCATTTCAGTATAGCAAGTGTACTGAACACTAAGAAGGCTGCAGACGGTCCATGACCATTCCTCATTATAGTACTCACATACAGGCTCACACTGGAGATTTTACAGACCAGATAGCACGATCATTTATCCAGATCTCTAATGTCTTCTAGTATTACAACTCGACTCTTCAATTCCTATCAATCCCTGCCAGGGTAATAAGTATAGCAAGTCCATAATTTCAATATTTTATATTTCATGTTGAACACTATATATTCTATTAGCAAATGGTGTAAAATTCGTTAAATAAAAAAATTGTGCCCCACTCCAGTACTCTTGCCTGGAAAATCCCATGGACAGAGGAGCCTGGTAGGCTACAGTCCATGGGGTCGCTATGAGTCGGACACGACTGAACAACTTCACTTTCACTTTTCACTTTCATGCATTGGAGGAGGAAATGGCAACCCACTCTAGTGTTCTTGCCTGGAGAATCCTAGGGACGAGGGAGCCTGGTGGGCTGCCGTCTATGGGGTCGCACAGAGTCGGACACGACTGAAGCGACTTAGCAGCAGCAGCTAATCTTTACACCTTAACCCATTAATTCAACGTGTAAGTTACATTGTTTGATATAAGTCTAGAAGCTAACATAAGCACAGCGCTTTTGAATAAAATATCTTTAAAAATTTTATATTTTTAACTTTAGCCACAGAAATCCCACATGTCCCCACAAATATTTTCAGAAATGAATATCAAACTAAGCACAGAAGTATATAAGGAGTAAATCTGTTTCGGATAGACATCTGATTTTCTGAAATTGTCAACAAATCATTCAGCACAAGTGTTTGAATTAAACTATGCAAAATGACCTTTGACCCTACTCATCACTTTCTTATTTTGCCTCAGATTTTAAGACAGATTTTCTTGGGGAATGGCAAAAGGACAAGCATTTTTTTTTTCTTTTAAATACATGTAAAATACTTCTCTTGGAAAATAAAACTTTTCCCTTAAGCTCCAAGGAAACTAGATTTAAAAATAATGATAAAATTCTGTCTCAACTCACAAATAGATTAGGTATGTACCAACTGTTCTCAGAAACAACATGCAGAGTTTGGAGGGGTTTCAAATCGAGAGGTCTACTTAGAGAAGAACTCTGACTTAAGACAACATACTCCATGTCATTCTGTGCACTTTAGGGAAGAAATCAGAAGAACCAAAGTTAAATAACAAGAGAGAAAAACTTTCTAAGTTCTGGTCCATTATTCACATTAATTAAAAGTCTAAACTGAAAAACATCCTTTCTTGCCAATACCGAAGAGATATAAAATTAATCTAGGGTCCAAATGAATTCTTAATGAAAGTGTGTTCATTTTTATAACTCTAAATGACTGTCCAAAACAATGCCTGCAATTAAAATACCTTTTCTTTGGCTCCTAAAACATCCTAATATTCCAATAACTGAAGTGTTCACTTCCGGAAAGGAGACTAAAAAATTTCCTCCTCCCAGCTAGTTAAAGTTACCCATTTATTTACTCTTTCAACAAATCTTTATTGAGCACTTGCTATATATGCCAGGACCTGGGAAGAGAGTGGTCAGGTAGGCAAGATCCTGTCTCAAGGAGGCTCTTTAGTTCTTCTTCACTTTCTGCCATAACGGTAGTGTCATCTGCATATCTGAAAGTGAAAGTGAAGTCGCTCAGTCGTGCCCGACTCTTAGTGACCCCATGGACTGCAGCCTACCAGGCTCCTCCATCCATGGGATTTTCCAGGCAAGTGTACTGGAGTGGGTTGCCATTGCATATCTGAGGTTATTGATATTTCTCCCAGCAATCTTGATTCCAGCTTGTGCCTCCTCCAGCCCAAAGTTTCTCATGATGTACTCTGCATATAAGTTAAATAAGCAGGGTGACAATATACAGCCTTGATGTACTCCTTTTCCTATTTGGAACCAATCTGTTGTTTCACGTCCAGTTCTAACTGTTGTTCCTGGCCTGCATACAGGTTTAAGTGAAGAAGAACTAAAGAGTCTCTTGATGAAAGTGAAAGAAGAGAGTGAAAAAGTTGGCTTAAAGCTCAACATTCAGAAAACTAAGATCATGGCATCCAGTCCCATCACTTCATGGGAGATAGATGAGGAAACAGTGGAAACAGTGGCTGACTTTATTTTTCTGGGCTCCAAAATCATTGCAGATGGCGATTGCAGCAATGACATTAGAAGACGCTTACTCCTTGGAGGGAAAGTTATGACCAACATAGGCAGCATATTAAAAAGCAGAGACGTTACTTTGTCAACAAAGGTCCATCTAGTCAAGGCTGTGGTTTTTCCAGTGGTCATGTATGGATGTAAGAGTTGGACTATAAAGAAAGCTGAGCGTAGAACAGTTGATGCTTTTGAACTGTAGCCTTGAAGAAGACTCTTGAGAGTACCTTGGACTGCAAGGAAATCCAACCAGTCCATCCTAAAGGAGATCAGTCCTGGGTGTTCACTGGAAGGACTGATGCTGAGGCTGAAAATCCAATACTTTGGCCACCTGAAGCGAAGAGCTGACTCATTGGAAAAGACCCTGATGCTGGGAAAGATTAAAGGCAGGAGGAGAAGGGGACGACAGAGGATGATTAGGTTGGATGGCATCATCAACTCCAGGAGTAGGTGATGGACAGGGAGGTCTGGCATGCTGCGGTTCATGGGGTCACAAAGAGTTGGACATGGCTGAGTGACTGAACTGAACTGAACTGTCTTAAGGAGAAATAAAAATAAACAACTGAAGAGTGGAACTTAATGTGACAGTGAACAGTGGGGAAGGAGTGAGTTTGCCTAATCTGCATGAGCAAGGAAGGACCTTCTGAAGAGGTGAGGTTGGAGCTGAGTATTAAGAATACCTGGAGGTTGAACATTCCACCAGAACTGTGACTAGCAGTTCATTTCATGAGATGGAAGGAGACTGACTGCCCACACACCAGACAGGAGGCCAATGTACGGTGGGAGCTCAGCGGGTACAGGAAGGGAGTTGGGAGATAAGGTCAAGGAGGGGGAAAGAGCCTTGTGGGCCCCTGCAAAGATATCTGGATTTTATCCTACAAACTATAAGGAACAAAACTGGAGACTTTTAAGCAAGTGCTTGACACAACGTGATTTGCATTTGTAAAGGATTGCTCTGGAAGCTACCTAATGTTGGATTTAGGTGGGCAAAAGTGGAAACAGGAAGACTGACTTTTGAGAACATAAAATCCCCAGCCAGACTACTGGGGGCATTTCATAACTACAACACAGATGAGCTATTTTTCCTTTTGTTACATCACTGGATAACTTTATGCCCTTTTGTATTACATAATAGGATTTTTCCCCTGATAACCTCCTTCCTGATCTTGACAGTACACTTTGAAAGTTTTCTTTTCTCTTTTCCCTTCTTTAAGGGTAATGAATAGTGGCACAGTGAGGAGAGGCATGTTAGGTTCCTTCGCTCACCCTTTGATTAGTGTTTTTGGACTGTGTCTCAGAATAGACAAAGTCTCAGAGCCAGGGAGCTTCTGATCACTTGACTAGTAAACAGCTCACTGTCTCCCTATTCATCTGTCCCTCGCTCTGGTAAACTGGAAAACAGTACAAGTCCTCTTTAAAAAGGACAACCAAGAAGAAACCCAGACAATAAATGCCATGTGAAAAACGCCATGGGCTCAGTGCAGCCAGACTTTTCAATTTTTCAGACAATGCCAGAAATCTAGATTTGTATTTGAAATCTTTCTGTCTTTAAAGATTGAGTGCTTTTTAAGACACTAGGCAGCCCAAAGACATCAGTTCAATGGAATGGAATGGATCCAAGTCAGCTTCTGACCTCAGCAAAGAATCACTTACGTCTCCTCTTGCTTGAACATTCTATGGTTTAGATCATTTAGGGCTGATGTCTACATGCTCTTAAAGTACACCATCCTTTCTCTTTCTAACTTACTTCACTCCGTATATTAGGCTCTAGGTTTATCCACTTCATTCAGTTCAGTTCAGTCGCTCAGTCGTGTCCGACTCTTTGCGACCCCATGAACCGCAGCATGCCAGGCCTCCCTGTCCATCACTAACTCCTGGAGTTCACCCAAACTCATGTGCATTGAGTCGGTGATGCCATCCAGCCATCTCATCTTCTGTTGTCCCCTTCTCCTCCTGCCCCCAATCCCTCCCAGCATCAGAGTCTTTTCCAATGAGTCAACTCTTCGCATGAGGTTAGGACTACTCAAATATGTGTGTGTGTGTTTAATCTGAGCAATATTCCATTGTGTATATGTACCACAATTTCTGTATTCATTCATCAGTCAATGGGCATCTAGGTTGCTTCCATGTCCTAGCTGTTGTAAACAGTGCTGCAGCAAACACTGAGGCACACGCATCTTTTGACTATGGTTTTCTCAGGGTATATGCCCAGTAGTGGGATGGTTGGGTCATAATTCTATTCCTAGTTTTTTAAAGAATCTACATACTGTTCTCCATAGGAGCTGTATTAACTTGCATTCCCACCAACAGTGCAAGAGGGTTCCCTTCTCCATATCCTTTCCAGCATTTATTGTTTGTAGATTTTTTTAATGACGGCCATTCTGACCTGTGTGAGGTGATACCTCATTGTAGTTTTGATTTGCATTTCTCTAATAATGAGTGATGTTTAGCACGTTTATGTGTATTTGTTGGCCATCTGTATGTCTTTACAAATTCTTTGGAGAAATGTCTGTTTAGGTCTTTGGCCCATTTTTTGATTGGGTTGTTTTTTTTCTAGTATTGAGCTGTATGAGCTGCTTGCATATATTGGACATTTGCTGTGTGACATACGGAGCTCAACCCAGTGCTGTGTGAAAACCCAGACAGAGGGGTGGGGTGAGGAGGGAGATGGGAGGGGTGTTCAAGAGGGAGGGGACATACATATTCCTGTGGCTGATTCAAGTTGAGGTATGGCAGAAACCAATACAACATTGTAAAGCAATTATCCTCCAATAAAAAAAAAAATTAAGGTATAACAAAGAAAAAACAATACACCATCCTTCATACTTGTGATTTGCTTTACGTTCCTTAAATGGTCAAAAATTTTACTTTGCCAGGGGTTGGAAGTAAGAGTATGGACTGACTACAAAGGAGAACACAGGGCAATTTTGGAAGTTGAGGGAATAGTTCTATATCTTGATCATGGTGATTATGTGATGATATGCATTTGTCGAAAATCATTCAATTGCACAGCAAAAGGAAAATAAATTACAGTGTGTGAATTATACCTCAATAAAAAATTCAATAATACAGATGTAAAGAACAGACTTTTGGACTCTGTGGGAGAAAGCAAGGGTGGGATGATTTGAGAGAACAGCACTGAAACATGTATATTATCATATGTGAAATAGATCGCCAGTCCAGGTGTGATGCAGGATACAGGGTGCTCAGGACTGGTGCACTGGGACAACCTTGAGGGATGGGATGGGGAGGGAGGTGGGAGGGAAGTTCAGGATGGGGAACACATGTACACCCATGGCTGTACGGCAAAAACCACCACAATATTGTAAAGTAATTAGCCTCTAATTAAAATAAATTTTAAAAATTCAATAAGTAACATAATATTGTTCCAAAGAGAAAAACAAGGTCAGCTTCATGATGAATACAAAGATACAAGAGATAGCTGGAACAAAATTTAGTGAACTGGTTTACAACAAAGTAGCTTGATGTAATACTGAGGGAAGTGAAAAATGCGTGTCTTAGAAATATTCTACCACTTCCAGACAGCTATTTTCATTAACAGAATGAGGAAAATAGAAACTGGTGCTATATAAGAATATAAATACTGCATTAAATATAAGGATTTCTTACTATGTTTACAAAGAACTTTCAGAACATCCTCTCATGTAATTCTCACTAAAAACCTCTAAAATGTATAGATCAGAGCATTGGAGGACGAAGAGGTTACAGTTTGGCCATAATGGCAAAACAAACAAATAATTGTGCAGGGCATCAGAAACTCCTGTTGAAAAGGCTACCCAGAATTCTAGATTTTGCACTTCTTAGGAACTATGTATTCTGTAAACCTATCTTTGATTAGAATTATCTACTTGCCATTCAAGGGGAAAAACAGCCTTTATTTTCATTTCTAGGATGCAGCATAATGGTTGCTAATAAATCTTTTTGGAACATCAATTATTCCATGCCAGGAAATTATTTTTTAGAAGTGAGTTTTTATTGCTGGTTGATATAACTAAGCTGATAGCAAGAGAGCAGTGGTATATTTAGGATATGAGAGCATAACCCTGGAGTCAATTCTGCCTGAAGGATGGGAACACTCCAGACGGTATGACATTTCAGGGTCACTATAATCCCTTAGTTTTCATAAATATTTAAAGAAAGAGAAAAAAGATACGGAGGGGAAAAAAACCCTAAAATCAAGAACTTACAGGCATCCAAAATCTGTAACAAAGAGACTGCTACACATTCGTGGTTTTCACGTCCACAAATCACTTAGTTATATTAAAAATTCCTTAGTAAGACTTAATTATTTCATTCTGTCAAATGAAACTATTTGTCAAGGTTGGGAAACAACCAAATTATTTAGTTTCCCTCTCCTTTTGAACTCCTGGAATCAGCATCAGTCAAAGCACTCACAAGGTCCAATTCCCCAGGTAGTTTTCTTTCCCCTATTTTCTTACCTCATAGTTATGTCCAACTATTGTTTTTCTCCCTCAATAAAAGCATCTCTGACTAGATTAACAGTGCAGAGTGAAAAGGAAAGGTCGAGGTCCTTCCCTTGGTCTTCAAGTTATGAAAGCAATACTGGGAACATTTATGAATGTTACACATTAATCCACTGAAATGGTCATTTAGTTTCTTTTCCAAACACAGGATTTCATCACATCTAATAATAAAGCAACAAGCCATTTTCTGTATATTTTAAACCATAGACTTGTAATTATACGAAAAGCTTCTATATGAATTCTCTGTGATGATGTAAGCTGGTACTGCAGCATAAGTGGGTTTTTTTGAAGCTCAATACATACCTACAAGGATCTATTTACATTGGGCTAATCATGTCGAAATAGCATCTATTTGAGGGTAAAGTCAAAGTTTCTTTTATAAACCTCTATAGATAGATAAATAATCTAGGAGGCTTTTTATAGTTATAAAATTAAGACTGCTTTTCAGTGCCTGCTAAAGTTTTTGGACATACTATCCATCTAATGGGCAAAATGTAATCCTAAATTGGTGATTAAAGACTCTGCATAAAAACAAGCTGTCATGTGGATAGAGAGAAATTAAACCTGACAACAGTAATGCTGACTTTCCTAAATGAAAGCCCAGTTCAAGTTTCTACTCATCCATTTTTCAAAACTTAAAAAAAGGCATTTTCCAACCACTCATAGATGAGATGCCAACATTTGCATTTCAGTTGAACCTGATGAAGTCAGTTGATTTTCAGCTTTAGGCTTGCTCAGAACTCCTGTCAGAAAATGTCTGCCCAATCTAAAAAACATAGCAATGTTACAACACAGGAGAAAGGAGTGAAGCATGCCTGGCTGTAGTATTTCTCTACTGTAGCTGGTTCTCTACTGCATTGACACCCCACCACTGGAAAGCCAAGAGAGTATCTGGAAGTACCACCACTGGGTCCATATAAAGACACTTCCAAGGGAGAAACTGGATGGAGGCAATGCGTAGAGAACTAGGAATTAAGGTCAGGAAATGAGATTTCTTCATCCTGGCAAATCCAAACCAATACCTAAAAAATAAGATGACCTTCCTTTTTTGTTGGTTTGTTTGCCGTGCTTTTCATTGTAAGTTTCCTACTTTGGGCAAAAATAAAATTAGGAAAATCTTGTCTCCTTGGTGATAATAAACAACACTGAAAATCACTGGCCCAAGTTTAGGTTAAGGACAGGATTTTTTGTCAGACAACCTATGCTGGCATCCCAGCTCTGTCCACTACTAACCTGGTCATCTTGGTCAACTTAGTTACAAAAGAACTAAGAAGAAAATTAACTTTCTTCATCATAAAAAAAAAAGTGTATTACAGTTTGAGGAGATGATACACATAAGAACGCTGGCATGGTGTTCCAGCTCATGGAAGAGCCTATACAGAGAAGAGAGCTGGCACTACTTAAAGGAACCTATCCCTAAGGTTCCTTTGGGAAACATTCTAGAGAGATGCAAGTTGTGTAAAAGATTGGGAGGAAAAGACACACTAGGAGAAACAGATGTAGCAAAAAAGCAAAAATTGGTACATAGGCCTTATGTAATTATTTGCAAAATTTTCATCTTACAAGTAAGGCATGGATAGAATTCACCTTATTAAAATAAACTAATATGAAGTGTGACTTCAAAATACGTAAACTTTTGGGATTATAAATGTGTATGTAATTGTTGTCCAAATTAATCTCCTTGGGAAAATATACACTTTGCTCAAAATTTAGACATGGCTTTAGGGACACTTTATAAGAAGAAATATATGCACACACATAAAACCATGCTATGTCTGTATGTGACTACAGGCATGAAAGAATATTCTCCTCTCGGCTGTTCTGGATAGATTACTGGGGACAAGAAATGAGTATGAATCATGAGGAGTTAAGGAGAAAATGTAACATTTATGCTAGAAAATTATGTCAAGAAAAGGAATACAATAGATACTACTCAAATAAAGGGTCAAATTCTCTTCCAAACCTGATGAATGCTCCCCATTAGCTCTGTACCAGCATTTGAGCTTAATTATATTCATGCCTCGCATGTCAGACATAAAATCTACCTGTTTTAATAAGGGCAACGCAGGACATCTGCTCAGCCTCCCCTTTACTGCTCTTGTCTTAGATATATTTTTATTATGATAAAATAGCACTCATGTCAAAATGCCTAAGTATCATAGTAACAAATATATAATAAATACTTATATCTAGAGTGAACCTTGACATGTATAAGATATCATCTCATGATTTGTGTGAGCTTTTTTTTTAAGTGTTGGCTGATATCCAGTCATAGGAATGCATAAGATATTTATCACAGAGCATTTTACAAAGAAAGAAAGAGAGAGGGAGTAAGGGAGGGAATGAAAGAGACAGCGAGGGAAAGACAGAGAGAAAGAGACAGAAAGAGAGACAGAGACAGAGAGAACGGAGAGGAAAATATATAAACAGTACACAATAATCCTGAGAGAAACTAAACAAGTCTGAAACTTGTTTCCTCAAAGAAAACAGTTTCCTTCCTCAGTCCTCTATCCCAATACTTAATATATTGTATTGCTATTTACTGGAATATTTCAGTCCCCTGCTGCCCATATGTTAAGTTCCATGAGGATGCTGAATGCTGTTTTCTGACTGCCTAAAATAGTGTCTGGTACTAATCAAGTAAGAATCCAGTAATGATTTGCTAAGTGGATACTTACAAAGATTCGTGTTGTGCTTAGTTGTGCAGTCGTGTCAGGCTCTTTGTGACCCCACGGACTATAGCCCACCAGGCTCCTCTGTCCATGGGAATTCTCCAGGCAAGAATACCGGAGTGGGTTGCCATTCACTCCTAGAGGGCATCGTCCCAACCCAGAGATAGAACCCAGGCCTCCCACATTGCAGGAGGACTCTTTACCATCTGAGCCACTAGGGAAGTCCATGAATACTGGAGTGGGTAGCCTATTTCTTCTCTAGGGCATCTTCCAGACCCAGGAATCAAACCGGGGTCTCCTGCATTTCAGGCAGATTCTTTACCAGCTGAGCTACCAGGGAAGCCCCTTGCATAGATTATGTCATTCAAATAAGTATTGAAATAAGAAATAATTTTCTTAAAATTTCTTCTCATACAGGTTTGACAAAATGAATATGAAAAACATAGGTATTAGAAAAGATATAAAATTTTAGTTAAAATAGAAACAATTAGGCAGCAATCAGTGCTATTAATACTATAACTAAGAAATAATTCAAAGAACAATGTTGTCATTTGGAATGGGGACAGAGATCTATTGTCAAATTTTCTCACAATAAAGATGCCTGAATATACTTTGGAAAATTTCCGTGTGTCAGAGAGTGATGTGACTTGACATTTGCCCTACTATTAATCAGGCAGTGGTCACAGTACTCCTTCAAAAATCATAAAAATTCCCAAGCAACTGTGGTATTTTGTTTTCATCAGTCACAGTTTTTACCAGAAAATCTGTGGCAATATTTAAACTTGAAAAGGGTTCAGAAGAAAACTATCAGTACTCTCCTATATTTTTGTTTGCTATTTTGTATTTATAAGGAAAATTTTATTTTAGAAAACCACTTTTTTCCAATAAAAAACATTAAAAGATACTGGCAAAAGTAACAGTCTTCTTTGATCCTCATATTGAAAACCTTTCTTTAATAACATTTTTTTAAACATGAAGGTACTATATATTAGTGATAAAATTGTTTAGATGCATTTCTGAATTTTTCAAATGTTTCAAAAAAAAAAAAACCCAAGAGAACAAATGTTGTAAGCCATGATTTTCTTATGATTAAGCTTCTCAAAATGCTTTCAGTGAAAACAAAATATGCAAACTTATAAGCAAAGATAAAACAATCTGACATTTTCCACACATCTTTTTTTTAAGTTTGTCTCATTCTTTTCCGGTAGATATAGCAATACAAATACTACACAAACCCATTCTAGGGATATTTCTGCTAAGCTGTTAAGCACTTAAAACATACTTACATGAGCTTTAGCATCTTATGACACACAAATTTCCCATGTAAATGTCATTTAAGTAGTAGGTAGCAGGTAGGCAAATTGTTTAGTATACTTAATAACATTTACATTGTATGGAAATAACAAATATGACTGACTGCTTTCATAAATGCATTCAAATAACAGCAAGATATGAGAAAGTCTTTAAAATTTAGTCAGTCGGTCAATGTACAAACTGCTCTGAAAAAGTATACTTTTGCTTCTAATTCTCCTAAAGATTATTAGCAATTCAAATCAGTCATTAAAATTTTCATACCAGGAAGGCTAATCATATTTAATATGATGCAAATTTAGAGATAAATCTGCTTATTTTTTCTTTCTTCTCACTCCATTTTTCCTCAAAGTCCCTAAATTCCTCAAAAAGAACCATAAAGCCAGTTAGAGGGAATAAAAGGAAAAGACATAAAATACATCATCTATACACTTATATATGCATATGTGCCAGTATTTCCTGCTGTAATAAATATCACAAGAGAGTAAGGACTATGTGTTTATGATGCCAACTATTTGGCTGTTTGATGAGTCACTGAAGATTTGTCCATGATAACAGAAGGGAGAAAAGATATAAATTAAAGTTTCTGTGGTTATTTCTCATTAATGGTTATTCTACATGATACTCATAAATATATTATTATGCAGAAACCTGTTTTCTTCCGGCATCTAAGTTTGCCTTCTCCTGACATGAAATAAATGTTTTCATTACCTCATGGAAAAGGTGAACAGTAGCGATTCACTCATTAGTGGTTCTATTTGTGAATACCATAGAATGGGATGGAGTTCAATATTTATTTAAGAAAATTCCTCTCTATTCCCTTAGACAATTGAGGACAGGTGAAATATTTTCAAAATCTGGAGAATACCCAGTGTGCATATGCCATCTTGATTCTTGATTAAACATATGGAATACATACAAGGAGAAAAGCCAAGGAGAGACCTGCTTGAGTAATCTAAACACCCAAGTTGAGAGAGGTTAATATATAAAGATCAGCTTTGTACTTTGAAGTTTTCTGGGCTTCATTTTGCCTAATTAAGACAAGATTTAATAATCAAACCACTGTACAAACATGTAGTACAGGTTTGTTTCTAATTTTGGAAGGAATTCTTAACAGAGTCCAAAGAATCAGCTCCACATGGAAGAAGGTCTCTGATAAGATTTGCTTTTCTCATTTCTGAAATGCAAATGCCTGCTTTCCATCTTAGTTTCTTTCATGTGACTGAGCTTAGCATCTGTCTGTCAAAATCTCAAGTGTGATACTAAAATACAATAATACCATCCAATATTAACATACCACTTGAGTTTGAAGCAGTGGGAACTCTAGATCATAAAAAAATGCATTCCAAAATATTCTTAAAGGTATTCATAGAAATCATCTGTAGATGGTGATTTCAAAGGGATCAATTTACCTCATATACCTGTAAGAGAATACACCTCCATATAGTTCTAGGAAATAGAACCTAGTAGCAGAAAGTGTATTCACAATCAGATGTTACTTTTCTTCCCAGGGACAGAGAAGCCTGGCAGGCTATAGTCTGCGAGGTTGCAAAAGAATCTGTGAGGTTGCAAAAGAATCAGACATGACTTAGCAATTAAATAACAACAACTACTACTTTTCTAAATGAATCTAATTCCAGATCAAAATATTGTGAGGTGAAATGTAAGAATTCCCAGCCATTCCTTTCATACTGGATAATATTTCAAGAATACCTGGTAATTTTAAGCTGTGCTAATATACCACAAAAGAAACAAATCAACATAACTCTACCATAACACAGTAAATGTACAGAATGACATTGAGGACAAGGAGTAATATGCCATTATACAAGGAGAAAAATCAGTTCTCCGCTGACAAGACTGATTTTATCTAAGATAATTAGATAAATTTAGAGAAATACTGAAGCAATAAGATAGGCATTAACCTGATGATATACTAATAGAAAGAGTCTGAAATATAGTGGAATACAATCTGCAGTGCAGCAAATGATGACTGGAGAGGCAGCTGGCACTCCCAGCCACTCCCACCCCAATATACACACATACACGTCATTTGTGAACACTGCAAAGGGTTGGGCTGGGGGAATTTGTGTTCAGTATTGTGCTCTTCAGTCATGCTACCTTCATGTATCTGCCTTGTTAAGATGGAGGCCAAAGATGAGAAAACATCTCTAATCCCACCTGCAATAAGGTGAGCACATGATAAAGATCCCCTTTCTCTTACTATCAGAAAGATGATTAGACTTTTGCCCATGAGGTTTTGTTTCATTTATGCTCAGTCGCTTCAGTTGTGTCTGACTTTTTGCAACCCCAGGGATTGTAGCCCACCAGGCTCCTCTGTCCATGGGATTCTCCAGGCAAGAATACTGGAGTGGGTTGTCATCTCATCCTCCAGGGGATCTTCCTGACCCAGGGATCAAACTCGCATCTCTTGTGTCTCCTGCAATGGCAAGCGGGTTCTTTACCACTAGTACCACCCGGGAAGCCCTGTTTTGTTTATGGCATAATATGATAGCACACTTACATACTAAGCCAATTTTTAGCTATCCATTTATCAGTAAACAGGACACTGTTTCTCAGTATAATGCCTCTATCAGATATTTGTAAGTAATATAGAAACAAAGGAGAAAGGACAGAATTTTGATATTCAGGACCTTTCATTTTCCAGGAATGAAAGGATTTTCCTTTGTAAGGCTACCATGGCAGAGAGCAATGTTTAAACACTGTACGGACCAGTTTTGCTTACAGATTCATTGAAAATGCTCTCCTGGCCTGTGTGACACATTATATTAGAATGACTGTCTGTGGCTGCCTCAGCAGGAGAGCTCCGGAGGATGTGCTGTGACTCAGGCCTCTGCTGTCCATTTCTGACACAGAGAGACTACCACAAACTGCCGAGAAACTGCTTCAGCACTGACTGGACTAAGAGTTGGACATATTAAAAAACAAATGTAACATGTTTACATACAAGTTGCAGAGAAACGCCTAACTGGCTAACCTTGCCATAGCTGCCAACACCTGTGCAAACTTCAACTCTGCCTCAGACCTTTACTGCAGTAACAAAACCCTGGGCTCTGCACACACTTTTCTGTATGTGCTGCTGCATTCAGATATGTCCTCAGTCAGAAAACACTTTCCAAGCTAGGACCTCAATTTTGCTACAAATGTCCTATGCATGCAGTGATGGAGAAGACAGTGGTATTGTGATGGTGTCCTTGAGCCCTGACAGCAAGGCCAGGAGGGCAGTATCCAGGTCATTGTGATGGACACCAACATTCTCTCTTGTATGCCCATATCAGTGACGAGAACCCCAGATTCCACACAGGTGGCTTTGCTGTGTTGACATGGCTTGGGAACTTACCTTGTTCATGTGGATCTGCTGCTGGTATTGCTTCTGCTTCTCCAAGAACTGCTGGTGCTGCTGCTGAATGACCAGCTGAGCCAAGGTGCTCTGTGGCAAAGGTGCAGACTGGGTTCGATTCAGGGGTCTGTGTCGGGGTAATTTGTGGGTACCTCTAATGCCGGGTGAAATTCTCTCTTTTGTTGCCAAGGGAGACTGAGGATGTAAGGGAACTCCACCTGAAAAAAAATATATATATATACATAGGTACTTACAGAGACACATACACAATTTAAGAAAAGACAAGAAACTATAGAAGATAGCTATGGGATAAGTTTTATGAAAAGCAGTATACTATTGGGCATATATCAGAAAAAGGCTAGGTTGGGTGTGTTCGTCACTCAGTCTTGTCCGACTCTGCGACCGCATGGAATGTAGCCAACCAGCCTCCTCTGTCCATGGGATTCTCTAGACAAGAATACTGGAGTGGGTTGCCATGCCTTTCTCCAGGGGATCTTCCAGACCCAGGGATCGAACCTGGGTTTCCTGCATGGCAGGCAGTCTCTTTACCATCTGAGCCACTAGGGATGCCCAGATTGGGTAGGGTGGAGGCAAAAATGCCAATGCATTGGGCAGATACACATCTGATCAATGACTCATCTATAGTCCACTCTGGTATATCTGAAGGTTAAATAAGGTGAGTTTTTCTCCACAGATTTAGAGGAATAAATACGGGTAAGAGTCTTTTCCACAGTACTAGGTATCAGGGAAACCTCTGCACGACAATGTGAATTTTTACTAGGTCTTGAGGCAAAGAGACATCACGTTGGCTTGCTGATAAAAACAAAAGCCCTAACACAACCTACAAAAGACGCCATTATAAATTACCAGCCACAAGAAGTTTTTGCTGTCGCATTTGTTCTTTCAATAGTAGATGCTGCAGGAGAGCTTGGTGGCTGCTATTGGGCTTTCCCTCCAAAGTAACGTGGGGATGGCTTGAAGACGCCGGGAGGCTGCCCCCGTATTGCCCAGGCAGAGGAACACCTTGCCTGAGTGTCTGGGTCTCACACTTCTGTTTTTCCTTGAGTGAATTTGAAGCCTGTGTCAAGAAATAATAAAGATGTTAATCCACTTTCATCCATATGGGTCATTAGGTCTGTAAGTCATTAGACTGGTTTCTCATTCCATAATTTCCCCTGCCACCAAAAAGCCTTATCTTACCCAATGGCTGAGTAGGGAAAATGGACAACAGTATGTCTTTTGAACTAAGTGAATGAACATAGGAGAAAAAAACACAAAGCTGGTGCACTGGAGACAGTTTAGTATTGCGTATCATTGTACTGAAGCCCAAATGAAACTTTTCCTAAAACATTAAAAAAATTATGTTTATTTTAGGCTTAATAACTGGGAAGTTTATTTCTAAAATATTTTAACATATTGCTTAAGTAAAAGGTATATTATAAAAGTAAAATTTATTCAGATTGCTAAACTCATGACTATACAATAGTGATTAGAAGCTGGATATAAAATGGTCTGTAATTTGGGAGTTTCAAGCAGAATAAACAATTCACTCTTTATATGTCCTCTAATACATTCATAGAGCTGTGGGTGTCCAATATTTAATTTTTAAAATAAAATTACTGAGATAAGTCAATGAAAGATTATATAAAATATGAAGAAATTTTATTTAAATGTATATTTTATATTAATTTATAACAGAGTCTCAAATCTCTAAATATTGAAAATGACACTCCAGATACTTTTGTTTAATAAAATAAACTACAAGTGAAATTAGATATCACCTAAAATTGCTGTTAGGAACTTGAAATATATGATAACATAGTAATAAGGCAATAATAATTATATCATCAATAGTAATAATGAATTCTCCTAGTCAAAGAACTTAATGAATGGTGGTCATTTTGGTATTACAAAAGCAGAGGCTTAATACCTCAAAATTATGTGGCATGTTTCTTTTCAAAACTCATGTTTCATCTTTCAAAATTGCTGTGCGCCAGGGAAGCAAAGCAATTTTCAGTGACGGGGAAATTGAAGGACAAAGAGGTAAATGGTTTGTCTTAGTCACACAACAAGTCGATGCAATGTTTAATCTAGAAGTGATTCCTTCTCCTGGCTTCTTCTCCTTAAAATTTCCTACTACTCAATGGGGAAATAGAATATTAGAGATCCCTTTGCCAAAGCAATGCCAAGCTTGAAAAATTAATTATGATAGCTTCATACACAGCAAAATAGAAGCAAAGAAAAATGAAACTTCAATCCAAACCACACTGGTTTACTCATCCAATGGTACCAAATGGTATTATCATTGAAACATTTAATAGTCTGGCTTTTAGTATTTGGTCCTTTGGGGAAAAATTCTCCCTGACCACATTAAAAGTAGTGCGTTTGTGTTAGCTGGTAGGAGTGACTTAGAACATGCAAAAAAAAGTAGAAAACTTCTGTGTTGTAAGTTTTTGTGTTAGTATTTGCTCATCACCAGAAGAAACAGAAAATATAGGAACAGAAGAATATAATGTTTTTTGAAAATAATTTTTAATAAGATTAGAAAATATCATCCATAAATATTTGTTTTATTTAATCCCTAATTTCTTTTTCTTTTTCACTAGTCAGTTGTTTACAAATGCTTCATGTATAATTTCAAGGGCATAGCTGAGTTTTTTTTGTCTGTCTTCTTTAATCCCCAGATATAAAACAACATCCAAACTTTGCTTTTTCCTCACTGGCATAAGATTACTGTATCACCTAAGATAACATTCTACTCTATTACAAAGATCAAATATAATAAGTTATCTTATAGATATATTTGTAATATGTATTGAACATAGTCATAAAATTTACCATTTAAAAATGTCACCATAAGCATGATCGTGCATAAACTAGCATACCATAAGATAGGGTTCATATTCTGCAAACAGTCACAAAATGGTCAACTCTTTATAATTTCCTGATGTGGGCATATTGTAAAAGATATTAATTTGACAAGATGGACTCAGTGGAAGACTTGCCAAACTCTTGAAGCCATTTAAAAATTGGTAAAATTGGTGCCAAGGGTTGGAACAGATTTCTCTTTAAACTGAATGTATCATATGACCTCTACCTAATTTAATAATCTTTCACAGATAAATTATTCAAGTTTAAAAATCTTTTACTATGACTAACATTTATATTATTTTAGAGTATATGTGTGAAATATAATTATTGCTGTCTTCTGCTAGCTGGACAATTACTTCCAAAAAATCCTATTTCAGTTGTTGAGACTTTCAAAGTAATTGATTCACTCTGAATTTCCAAGGAAGAGTTTAATATTGTTCTTACAGAGGTTTTCCAGATATATATTCTTCAGTACCAGAGAGTCAGGGACCTAAATTCTCAGAATAAAGTCATTCACAAAATAAACACTTTAAACATGCTGCTGTGCTTCAGACACTGCCCTCACAGCACTGGCCTGAGTTGAGGTCCAGGTCTGCTAGTTGCTGGGCTTGTGATCCTGGATCCAAGTCTCGGGCTGCTTCTTCTGTTAAAACGTGGTCTGTAATCTGTGTCATGGGATGGTTGTGTGGAGCTAGCAAAATAATAAAGCTGGAGACTGCTTTCTTTTTTAAAAACTAGAAAGTATTATACTAATATTAGTTATTATTTTTATATATTATTGTGAATCAATATGATTCTTTAATGTGAGGTCAAACTGAGTATCTTTCAACAACTCAGTAAATAGTGAAGAAGTAGACTACCAAGGTTCCCTGAAGTCTAAATATACAAGTAAAGAATGAGAGGTCCCCTAGGAAAACAGTCCTCGGGCTGGTTTAGGCCAATGCAGGGTAATGACTTACACTGAGCTGGGTTGACACTGCTGGAAGACCCAGGGTGATGTTGGGCAAAGACGGAGAGGTATAAAGACTGAGCAGGTTCATGGAATCTTCGTGAATTAGAATGCGCTGCTGTGAAACCATTTTCTATTAAAAAAAAAAAAAAGTGAAAGGGGAGTCCCACAATATTATATCACAAAGTTTACTGTAATGTTCACATTTCAGAAAATAGGTTTTAATTATAATCTGTCAAAACATTTAAGTATTTTAATGAAGAATTCACAAGTATTTTATGACTTCTGTATCCAAAAAAGTTAAATGCAATAATTAAATTAAAAATTTCTTCATCAGATATAATTGTAATATCTGAAGAAGACTTTCCATTTCATTTTGAAAAAAATTAATTTTAAAATTTCTGCTTTCATGGAATATAATCAGTATGTTTGTCATCAATTGGTAATATACAACAATTAAATTGAGTAATCTTTATGAGTATAAATAGATTTTTGTGTTCCTGAGTGATGAATATGTATGTAATGCCATTATAATCATTATTCTCATATGGATTAAATATCATTTTACTGATAGGAAAACACACAGAAGAAAATCTTAGATTAAATATTGCCTTATAGGACTTCTATACTAACTAATCATTGTTTAAAATCATTGTCATTTGTGAATAGACAACTCTGTGCTGTCTTTTAATTCAGTCACATTCAGAAACTAAAGTAAATGTGAAAATGTTATGAGTTCCCTGGGCCTCACTAGTCTTCATTTACACTGGAATACCTTGAACATTTTGGCATCATGGTCCTTTTTACAACAAATAACCTTTTTTTTTTTAATCCAATACCAAGAGTCATGTTTTCCCACATGTGGCCTAATATGGTTGCTTGAATTACATTTTCTGTTTAACTCTTGCTTCCCTCCCAGAACTTTTATACAATAAGAGTTACAAAGGTCTTATTCGACTAAGGAACTCTGGCCTGATATGGTCCCCAAGGGAACAACATCCTTGAAAAAGAATACTCCATGTAACAGTATGACACAGTGACTGCTTTCTTCCCAAACAAAAAGCATATGGGACTCCAATAAGAGACCACCTCCAAGAGGGATATTGCACACACGGGCTTTGACTAAAGTAAATATAATAACTTGTCAAGTATGTTTGGGGGAGCTGTAGATTTTCCCCTGGACAAACCTGGGATATCAATTAACTGGGGAAAATATCATGTGCTAATACAATGCAACCTCAGAATGTCACTGAAGAGTGATGCACCACCAAAACACAGGATGTTATTCCAAAACATCACCTCAATCATACGTTTGTTTGGAGATGAGTCGTAGTCTTAACATAATAAGAGCAGAAGGCTAAAGGTGGACTCTTCTCATTGCAACTTGGAATTCCAAACTAACGCAGAGTTTGTTTTTTCTTAAAAGAACAAGTCAGATATTTGCTCATGAAAAGCAAGAAATGCACTGAAGCTTTTAACATTACTTTGAGTTTATACGCAAGCCTTTACAAAATTAACGTTGTTGAAAACCCATGAAGATTGTTGGAAAAGATTTTATCATTACAATGTATGATATTGCAATTTTAAGGAGATACAAACAATGGTTGTATATTTGCTCTAATTTAAAAAGCCAAGATTCATAAGTCTGATTTTGCTTATACTATATGCTTTTACCATGAATTTAAAGTATAGAATATATACCTGAATGCAAATAAAAAAGTATATGAGGAAGCAAAAATACTTTAACAAACTTATTGGCAGCAAGCAGTCATTTATAATAAAAGGGTATTTCATCTCCTATCTGTATTCATGGAAGAGAAATAAATGTGGGAAAACAACTACTTTAAATCATGTACAATACTCATTCAATGTTATATCTGTGTGCCACAGCAGAGACTTGACATGCACTATGGGAATGACACCAAAAGTTACCACAACCTCACAAAACAAGTTATCTTTGTTTCCCAGACAGAATTTGTGTGACATCTTCCCACGTCATCATAGGAAGCAAATCTATACTAAAGTGAGAGAAAGGTTTCTTCTCACGTGTAATAACTGCAGTAGCACATTGGCTGCTCACAGGAGCTTTTGACTAAAGTGAAGGGACTAGGGAAATGTCCATACTGTGAAATTTCAGACCCCTGTGATTTCATGCTATTTCCTAGGACAGCACCTACCATGTTTCAAGGCCTATGCCAGGGAGTTCTAGGGCATCGACCATAGTCCTCACATTCACTCTCCAGCACACCTTATATTCTCGTTATGGATGAATGAACTGAGTGATTGCCCTAATTCTGGTTCCCAGTGGGATCAGCAATAATACTTTTAAAGTGATCAAGGCTGGGTGATTTGTTGTCAGGTACTGCTCAAGAAGATATGCACTGCTCTGGAGCCATTATTGCCAGACAAGGGAACCACAAAACAGTATGGAGGAGGAAGCTTGAGAGAAAAAAGAGGAAGCACAGTTAGTCTTGGGGCTTATGGTAAAGAATAAAAGTGTCCAACTGGGAGGCAGTGAGCCTCATGTGAGAAGAAAGCAGAAGCCCTGGTGACTTGATAGATGTAAGGATTTCCAAGTCATGGAGACAATTCCTGAGGAATAAATAAAGTCCAAAGTCCCTAAATTCACTAGGTAGAGTTGGCTCTTCTCACAGAGATTAACTGGTATATATCACATCATGGAACTTCAGAGACTTGGACATAATTTGTTTCCTTCAATTTACTGACAAGAAACAAGCACAGCATGTACATAAACTTCCAGTGGATAAAACCACAAATGATTCAACAGAA
Source organism: Budorcas taxicolor (assembly GCF_023091745.1). Taxonomy (NCBI): domain Eukaryota; kingdom Metazoa; phylum Chordata; class Mammalia; order Artiodactyla; family Bovidae; genus Budorcas; species Budorcas taxicolor. The sequence continues at coordinate 29,244,754 of NC_068913.1, read as the reverse complement.
CTGAAATAATGTTTTTCTCAAATTATTTTCTTTAATACCTTTCCTTGATTTGACTTTTTGATAGAAGCATATCTGTTTCAGGTTAATATTTCTTAACAGGAAACTGGAGCAGTATGGTATACTGCTAAAAGGGCGCAGACACACTTGAAAGTCAGGGGAACAGATGGTGAGAGGAGCCATTTCACTGAGTCAGTGAAGGATCCTGACCAGCATTCCAGGAAGTAGTTTCAAAACTGATCCAGCCCTTCAAACAGGGCTATGCTAAGATACCAACATTTCACATCTTAGAACACAGGGAAGATGGTTTTAATCTAAAAATTTTTCAGAGTCAGAAACTATTGCTGTGGTCAGATAAAATGGAAATATTTAATGTACAACAGCTATCGCCTAACATGCACAAAAAAATGAATTACAATTAAGTTAGATTAACAGGGTAGTGTTGGAGAAGGGCATGGCAACCCACTCCAGTATTCTTGCCTGGAGATCCTATGGACAGAGGAGCCTAGCGGGCTACAGTCCATGGGGTCACAAAGAGTCGGACACTACTGAGCAACACAAACAACACAACAGGGTGGTATAGGGTGGGAAGGGTACAAAGATGCCCTAGACCACACAAGTGCAAAGGAAAGTAGAGAACTGGCTCTAATGACCTGTAGTAATTACCACAGGTTGTCAGTTTTAAACTAGGCTCTGATGGATAACTAGCATTTCACCAGAAAGAGCATGATATTGGAAAGAGGGGTATGACAGAACCGGGTGTTGGGGCAGGGGAGGCCTATCCATATTTTAATAATGACCTTCAAGTTTTAATTACTTTTCTCAACATCATGGCAACTGGAACACTATCTTATGGATAATATTAAAATAAAATTAATATTTTATTAATAATAAAATACCATATACTGAAAAATTACATGTATCTCACTAGATCTATTTATTTAGCCAATGAAATCAAGAAGACATCGGTTTCAATCAAAAGATTCAACTTCTCTTATGAAATGGACACTGGCAAAAATTAGAAAAGTAGACAATGTTAAATGTTCAAGGGATCTAAGAAAGTAAAAACCATCACACATTACTCGTGAGACTGTGGACTGGCATAGCTATTCTGGAGAACATTTCAGCACTGTACACTATGACCCAGAGATTCTTCTGCTCTTCAAGAAATTCTCATTTAGTTACAAGGTGATGCGTATACATACACACTGGAGCATTTTTTGGTGGTATGAGAATTGGAGGTCACTGGGTCATCCAATTGGAGAATAGGTAGGTAAAATGGAGCAGTGCTTGCCAAGGATTACTACAGTGATTAAAAGCAAACTATTAGGTATATGTATCCATTATACGACTGAGTGTAACAAGACATGCTTAGTCATAAAAATAAGAAATGAAAAGAGACTGATGACACCAAACCATTTATACCCATTAAAATTCATGAGCAAAAAGCAAAAGATACATGTTTCATGTAAGAAGCCATACAAACAAACAAGAAAACAGGAGAAAATGACTTCCTATAGGGGCAAGGAAAATGGAAGTAGGGATAGGAGGTAAGGAGGGAGGGAGGAAGGGAGGAAGGGAGGGAGTAGAAAGGAAGGGTGGGAGAGAGGGAGGGAAGGGACTACTTTTCTAACTCTTAAGACAAAGAAGTCAACAGATGACCCTTGACAGAACACTAATTATGTCATCACCTACTTTTTAAGAAGCTCATAGAAAAAGTGGATGCAAAAATTTTAAGTTGCTGCATGTTCAAAATTATATACAATATGCATAAGCCTTACAAAAGGAATATAAATACAAGGCTTTGGTGAGCAGCAGTCTGGACTGGTGTAAAACAGCGTGGTCGAAGTATCCTACGCTCAAGCTCCACTGCTCCGTGGCTTATGACTCAGGGCAGCTCCTAAGATGGGAGCAGCTGACTAGATCTACCAGGTAATGTCTGTTCTCTTAGAGTGGCATCTGGGAAGACACGCTTGTAAAGCCTCAAACTGTTTTGTCTTTAATAAAAGGTTCCAAATCCCTAAATCTAGTCTAGCTAAATAAAAAGAAGAGCCACATTAAAAAACAAACAAGTAAACAATGAAAAAATTTTAAAGTTCTTAATCATTTAATGTTTGCCTATGGCTTTCGTGGTATTTTTCAAGATGGTATTTATTTTCTCTCCTCATTTCAGATAGTGGATAGAAAATTAAAATCGCCATGTGACACATTTTTTTAGGCAGTAAAAACCTCTAAGTTTTCATTTTTACTGGACACTCAAGGGAATGGTAACCCACTCCAGTATTCTTGCCCGAAGAATCCCAAGGAGAGTGGAGCCTGGTGGGTTACAGTCTATAGGGTCTCAACGAATTGGAGGCAACTGAGCAACTAACACTCACTTTCACTTGGTTTTCAAGAATGTATTACTATAAAATGTTTTGGAGACAAAAAAATTACTTGACAGGGGCTTCCTTTGTATTTAAAAGTCACTGATGTTTTGTTAAAAGTCTTGGTTTACAATATTGACTCATGTTATTCCTAGTAAATGAGTCTTTTGTCATAGCAACCTCTTTTCCCATGGGGGATTGGATGAGGAGTGCCTTATTTGCAGTCATCTAAAACCGAAGCTCTACACCCACTCAGAAGGGAGCATAACATTTACAGCAAATGTCACAACAACTATTATGAAACAATCGGCAGATGAGTCATGTGAGATTGAGGCAAAACAAGTGACAGTTCAAATGATTTTAGAGTACTTAACCTTGTTATTAGAATCCATTTTTAAAATCGTTTGTATCTGCTGGAAAAAATTATTTTAAAAATCGCAGAGTAGAGCCAGCCACTAATGTTCAACTAGAAATAAACCAGCTGCTTGGCTACTGTTAAAATAGCTATCAAATAAATCTACTGAGCCTAAAATAATGGTGCTGATATTCATGGAAACATATTTGAACCCACAGGCCTACAGTATTAACAATAAAGTAACTAGATAGGTAAAGACATCTCTGACTAGAGTTGGAAATAGAAACTCCTGAGGTTTCAGCATCCCAACCAAGTTTACAAATGGGGAAACCAAGTAGCTTCAGGGATGCTGAGTTTGGGACAGGGCATGTGTAAGGAACTAGAGAAATAGAACAGAAGTGGCCAGAGCATATGGAAGCTCATTCTCACATGAGATTTGCTGGCTTGCAGACAAATGTACTAATGAGTTTTCCCTACCAGGAGTCAGTATTAATAACAACAAAAAATAAACTTGTTCCACAATTTACCACCTGCCTTCCAAATACTGATTCTCTACAACAAAGCTGCTGGGGTAGGTATTATTAATACTATCGTTATTAGATAAATAATCTAAGATCCAGGACAAGTTTAGTAACTTAACCAATGGCAACCAAGTAGTTGGTTTTGCAGCCATGTTACTTGGTAGCCCTCTGAATGCAAGACTAGAATACCTGAAATCATGGTACTTTTTCTTTGGCCTGGACTTAAAAAGTAAATTCTCCTCTTGCTTCTGTCTTAACTTTCATCTAAATTATACAGAACAGATGAATTATAAGAGAGAAAACTTTCTTTTCACCTAAGCCTTAAGAACAGCCTCAAATACAGTTTTACTTTCCTATTTCCTAAACAGCAAAAAGGGAGTAGAATCCCATTCATCTACATGGGTTCTGAAAGAATTATGTGATTTGCTTTTCTAATTTCAGGTCACAGAATAGAGAGTTGACTCAAATGTACACTGTTATACTATTTTAAAAATGAAAACTCACCTGTTTTGCAAAACTTTGCTACTTAAGCAAAGATGGTAGAATAAGTCTATTTTATAAATGGTAAAGTATGCAACTAATATAATTTTTGAAGTTGTAATGATGTAATTTTTTCATACCCCCAAATATTTCTTTTGATATGAAGTTATATGCTATTATTAATCTTAGAGGGTGTCTATAAATATCACACAATTCAAAAAGATCATTAATCAAAAACTGGTTGAAAAACATTTTTTTTTCCACTTTAGTTTAGGTGGCAGGATTTGGTGATACAAAGCTAGGATATTAATTTGCTGACAGTTTCAGTCTGAATTCTGCTGTCTTCTCACCTCCCCAGTATGAATTATGCTACAGACCTCTGTAAATGCAATGCAGTGGAAAAGCACATGTTAGTCATCAGGGTTGAATTTTTTGTTCTGGGCCATGGAGAGGCTACCCATCAGTGAATAAAGGTCTGCCCACCTGGCCTTTTGGATCATAGTTCAGGCACACAATTAATTCATTATGAAGTGAGTCACTGCTTGCTTTTGAACTAGTCTTCCCAGCTTTGGAGGTGAATGTCCTGTCACTGACCTGAAGAAATACCTCTACTCTTTCAAACTCCATTAAATCACATTTCCTTCTGTTTTTTTTTTTTTAAACTGGTGGAGGTAGAAGGAAAGAATATGTTCAACAATTAGCTAATTGTTGGGCATCTAAATAGGTATTTGTGTTTATGTATCAGTAAAGGTTTTAGAAGTATAAAACCGATTAAAATAATACAAGCTAATTCCTTTAATTTACAGTCTCCATGGTACATATTTTTGAAATTTAATTATAGGGTCACACAATGTGAGCTACTTAACAGGTTTTAAAAATCTTGAAGTAAAGAGAAAATCTCATCTTTTCCATTTATTTTGAGTCTTATGAATATGTATTTCTTTGTTATACTAAGTACTGCATGCATATATTTGTATTTATAATGAAGGTATATATGTATCTTCATTTTTTGTAGCTTACCATGTCCCCTCCACTGTCTTTCTCCTTCTTGAGAGGTAACCATCATGCTAAATTTTGCATTCATTATCCCTTTGATTTTTTACATTCTTTTGATTTTTAAAAAAATATACTGTTACCTACCTATGTTTTCCTGAACAAAACTTTGAACTGCTGTTTCTAATCTTCACAAAATACCATCAAGCTATAAGTGGTCTTCTGTACCTTTTAACAATGCATTTTGAAAAATCATAAATGCTGTTGAATGAATGTAGTTTAGTGTGTTTTCATTTCCTAAGAACATAGAATTCATCCATAAACATTTTAGAATCCAGATCCTTTAGTGTCCGTGCTATGGAATCATTCTTTAAGCTGAGAGGAAATGGAAATCTAAAGTTTTTTAGAAATATTTGTGACCAACTTGTACCTTCTCTGAAAATTCATTAAAGGGTTGCAGAAAACTGACTGATGTTGAGATATAATTTATAATTGCACTAATAGAAATACAATACCTATAACCAATAGTCTTAAGAATCTTGCATCAATGGTCACAAATATATGTGAAATATTTATTTCCTCTGGTGTCATGTTTAGAAAGAAAAATGAAAAGCAAAGGGACAATGGATGGTAAGAAACAATAAATGGAGGACTGGAGAAAAATGTAGTGGCTTGAATTGTATTCTTCACATGCCTGAAAGATGGTCACAAGTAAGAGGGTTTCCTATCTATGCTGCTCATTTCCCTTGGAAAACTGAGAGAAAATTTTAAAGTCTAAAATGAATGTGAGAGGTTTCCCTGGTTGTCCAGTGGTTAGGAATCCACCTTGCAATGCAAGAGACACCAGTTTGATACCTGGCCCAGGAAGATCTCACATGCCTCGGAGCAACTAAGCCTGTGTGTTAGAACTACTGAGCTTGTGCTCAAGAGCCCACGAGACATAACTACTGAGCCCATGTGCTGCAATTACTGAAGTCGGCGCACCTAGAGCCTATGCTCCACAACAGGAGAGGCCACCACAAGGAGAAGCCCACACGTAACAACTAGAGAGTAGCCTCTATTCGCCACAACTAGAGAAAGCCCACGTGCAGCAATGAAGACCCACCTTAGCCAAAAATAAAAGAAATAACAAATAAATAAATCTTTAAAAAATAAGTAAAATAAAATGAATGTGTATTCATCTAGAAAGGATTTACATTTGTTTTTTCCAGAAGTATGGATGTGAGAGTTGGACTATGAAGAAAGCTGAGCGCCAAAGAATTGATGCTTTTGAACTGTGGTGCTGGAGAAGACTCTTGAGAGTCCCTTGGACTGCAAGGAGATCCAACCAGTCCATTCTGAAGGAGATCAGCCCTGGGATTTCTTTGGAGGGAATGATGCTAAAGCTGAAACTCCAGTACTTTGGCCACCTCATGGGAAGAGTTGCCTCATTGGAAAAGACTCTGATGCTGGGAGGGATTGGGGGCAGGAGGAGAAGGGGACGACAGAGGATGAGATGGCTGGATTGCATCACCAATTTGATGGACATGAGTTTGAGTGAACTCCGGGAGTTGGTGATGGACAGGGAGGCCTGGCATGCTGCGATTCATGGGGTCGCAAACAGTCGGACATGACTGAGTGGCTGAACTGAACTGAGGGAACTAAAAATCTGGGGCACTTTAAATTAAATTAACCATTTGAAGTTATAAAAATCTGGGCTACAGCTTTATATATTCTGGTTATAACTCCTCAAGGAGAGAGTGTGCCCCTGCCCTGGTCTACATCAAGATATCTCTGGGGGTGGGGATGAGGGACCCACCGATGTAGCATAAATATGTGTCATGGGTTGGATGGTCTCCTGTTAGATCACCTTCTTTGGTCAGCACAGGGCTTGGCCTTCTCTCTTCTGAAAACCAAAACTCAAGACTCAAGTATACAAATGTCCTCACAGAAGAAGTGACTTCACTGATTCCAGTTCTTTCCCTATCACGGATAACCTCTGGGTGTCTGCTTTCAATTAGCCAGATAATTTATGACTTATAAATAATTTATTATACATTTATGTTAGTATGTATGAAATTATAGACATATATTTTGGCATAACATACAGAAGATACTTTTTATCAGTCAAGCTGACTGTCCAAAATCAACTAGATTGCGTGAAGAAACAGTGAAGTGAGTTCCCTTTGAATAAGAGTGCCCCAGTGGAAATCTGATAATCACATATCAGAAAAGCAGATGATTCAAGAATCAGAGATTCGATCAATCTCTTTCAGCTCCAAACCATCATGACTCTATACAATACAATGGAAGAAGCATGTCACAGTTATACATGAGAAGTTATTACACCAGCTTTTTCCTGTAGCGAGCAATGCCTGATAAGGAGGCATTATAATGACAGAGAAGGAAAACTCAAAATTTCAGTCAATGATGGTGACTTGAAAACAGCTGATTCCATAGGAGTGGCTGTTGCCTTTGCTTAGCTTGATACAGGAACTATATACATAGTCTATTGGGTTGTTCAGTCGCTAAGATGTGTCCAACTCTTTGCGACCCCATGGACAAGCTCCTCTATCCTCCACTATCTCTGCTCAAACTCATGTCCATTGAGTTGGTGATGCTATCTAACCATCTCATCCTCTGCCGCCCTCTTCACCTTTTGCCTTCAATCTTTCCCAGCATCAGGGTCTCTTCCAACGAGTCAGCTCTTCGCATCAGCCGGCCAAACTATTGGAGTTTCAGCTTCAGCATCAGTCCTTTCAATGAATATTCAGGATGAATTTCCTTTAGGATTGACTGGTTTGGTCTCCTTGCTCTCCAAGGGACTCTCAAGAGTCTTTTCCAACACCAGAGTTTGAAAGCACCAATTTTTCGGTGCTCAGCCTCCTTTGTGGTTCAACTGTCACATTCGTACATGACTCCTGGAAAAACTATAGCTTTGACTAGATGGACCTTTGTTGGCAAAGTGATGTCTCTGCTTTTTAATACACTGTCTAGGTTTCCCATAGCTGTTCTTCCAAGGAGTAAGCGTCTTTTAATTTCATGGCTGCGGTCACTGTTCGCAGTGATTTCGGAGCCCAGAAAATAAAATTTGTCACTGTTTCCACTTTCCCCCTTTCTATCTGCCATGAAGTGATTGCACCAGTTGCCATGATCCTAGTTTTCTGAATGTTGAGTTTTAAGCTAGCTTTTTACCCTCCTCTTTTACCTCAAGAGGCTCTTTACCCTCTCTTGGCTTTTTGCTATCAGAGTGGTAGCATCTGCACATCTGAGGTTGTTGATATTTCTCCTGGCAGTCTTGATTCCTGCTTGGGATTCATCCAAAATGGCACTTTGCATGATGTACTCTGCATATAAGTTAAATAAGCAGGGTGATAATATATAGATAGTCTTGACGTTCTCCTTTCCCGATTTGGAAACAGCCTGTTCCATGTCCAATTCTAACTGTTGCTTCTTGTCCTGCATACAGGTTTCTCAGGAGGCGGGTAAGGTGGTCTGGTATTTCTATCTCTCGAAGAATTTTCCATAGTTTATTGTGATCCACACAATCAAAGGCTTTAGCATAGTCAATGAAGCAGATGCTTTTCTGGTATTCCTTTGCTTTTTTCTATGATACAACGGGTGCTGACAATTAGAGCTCTGGTTCCTCTGCCTTTTCTAAAGCCAGATTGTACATCTGGAAGTTCTCAGTTCACATACTGTTGAAGTCTAGCTTGAAGGATTTTGAGCATTACCTTGCTAGCATTTGAAATGAGTGCTATAGTATGGTAGTTTGAACATTCTTTGTCATCACCCTTCTCTGGGACTGGAATGAAAACTGACCTTTTCTGGTCCTGTGGACACTGCCGAGTTTTTCAAATTTGCTGGCACATTGAGTGCAGCACTTTAACAGCATCATTATTAAAGATTTGAAATAGCTCAGCTGGAATTCCATCATCTCCACTAGCTTTATTTGTCGTAATGCTTCCTAAGGCTCACTTGACTTCCCACTCCAGGATGTCTGGTGCTAGGTGAGTGACCCCACTATCGTGGTTGTCTGGATCATTAAGACCTTTTTGTTTTGTTCTTCTGTGTATTCTTGCTACCTCTTCTTAATCTCTTCTGCTTCTGTTAGATTCTTGCCATTTCTGTCCTTTCTGTCCTTTATTGTGCCCATCTTTGCATGAAATGTTCCCTTGGTATCTCCAATTTTATTGAAGAGATCTCTAGTCTTTCCCATTCTACTGTCTATACACACAATTTCTTGTTGACTCCCAAATTTACTGTTTTATATTCTTGTATCACTGGCTTCAAAAAATCATGTGTTATTTCAGACCCATTTTCTTGAATCTTTTGTTTTTCAAGGACAGAGTTCATATGTCATTTGTCTGGCTATCCTCATTGCCAGGCAAAATGAATAGCATATAGAAGGTCCTCAACACACTGCTTAGTGGAACTGTGTTCCTCAATTATGATACTACAACTATTTTTCATTACTCTTCAGGTCAAACAGATAAAACCTACTTTGCTGGGCAACTGTTCCGAAAGGTGTGCATGAAGTTGTTCTCACTTACTGATGTGTCTACTCACAGCAGAATAACCAAGAGCCATGAAGAAGGACTTCAGGGTTGTACAGCTACTGGGCAGTGAGTGTATACTCAGCATAAATAAGAGTGTGTGGGTTTTGTTTTTTTTTTTTGGAAGATTACATTTCAGCATTTTCAAACTTGTGATTATCATCCAAACTTTGTATATAAAATCACATTTACTCAGTTCCACACATTATAAACCTATCAGAAAAGTAACTAAGGTCAGGTGGCTTTAAACTTCAGTTCAGAAATATCACTGAGTTTTAGGGGGCTAATCAAAGATTTAACTTTCAAAACAACCAAAATAATAAGAGCCGTACCTCAGCATGAGGAGTAGGTGGCAAAACTGAAGTCTCATTTTCAGTAATATTTCCAGTTGGACCATTGTTTGGTGAACTGGGACCAGATCCTGGGGAACTGCTACTGACTGAAGATTCTGAAAAACAATGGGAAGTACAAATACACTCATGAAAAACATACAGAGATGAACTGTAGTTATACTCTAAGTAATATACAGCAACAGACACTGTTTCTCCCCCCAGCATGAATGACAAGCACCATGTCACTAAATAAAAAGAACCCTAAAAAAACTTGGAACATTTCTGAATTTTCGTATCACTTTTCTCCCCTTCTTTTAACTGCTAAAAATACAACATAGTATTCAATAATTTTAAAGATATTCAGTTGGAGAGGATTATAGAAGCTTTTGATCAGGAAAAAAATAAAGCAAGTAATCTTCTATTACTTCCTCTTGGGCTATCATAAAAAAAAATAAGTGTAATAGACTTGCATAGTTCATAAAACCATGCCATCAGCACATGAGGCCTGGAACCATTTCCATGGTATGTGGAAAAACTGCTTATATTCTATGTTATAAATAGCTCTTTATTTAATATACTAAGGCTATACCTTATTACAGAGCATCTTAGTCAAAGTTATGTGGAGAAAATACAGTGGAAGATAAAATCTCAGTGTTACACTGATCGCCTAGTACAACATTGTTTAATCTTAACTCTACCCAACTTATTTTCCAGAAGATAAGATGTCTAAATTTAATATGTTCAATTTTAAAGACCAATATAACAAGAAATTCATTTACCAAAAGTTAAATAAAAACAATACAGATCATCTCTGTCAATTTCAGACATAAAGTTCAAATGCATTTCAATTTATGACAGAGGTAGTTCACTTACTAAAATATCTAATTAATGAAATATAAACTTCCAGATACTAGAAATATAGCTAAGAGAGGCCACCTTATCAAGCTTTGGCAAGTAATCTGTTGAGCTCTAATCAATTCCCTATTACTTTCCATAGTTCTTTCATTTCAACATTTTTCTAGGTGTCTCATCCTTTGTCTACTCAGCTCTGCACAAATGATCTTGATTCACGCTTCTTGGAGACTGACAACTTCTAAATGATTTCCATCAGTAATTTTTCTTTCTACCTCATGATTTTGTTATATACACTCTCCTTGCCCACATCAAAGTGAAAACATTTCTCTTCTGCTCCCTGCTCCAATACTGTCACATACACTTTCACCCATGGCCCCACCCCTGAACATCTGCTTTAAGATTTTGCTCCATCAATTATTTTGAACCTTCATGTTGTCCTTTTCCACTGGAATTGTACATCTAGTCTGAAAGCATGCTAGTAACTTGTAAGAAGTGATGCGCTCATTCCTTTAAGAGCTGGCCATCTAGCTTACTCATTGTGGACGGGAATTGTTCTCTCAAAATACAAAATTTGAAAAGTTTTGACAAAGCAGTTCTCATTCTCCTCATCCCTTCTACAATAAAATTCTTTACCTCCAGATTTGTTTTTCCTTCTCTCTGGCTTTTCCTCCTTCAATCAATTCCTAAATGTAGGTATTCACCGAAGTTTGTAGCCTTATCCTATTTCTCTTTTCCTTGTCAAAACAATTCAAAGTGATGACACCAAGTATCATTTTTAGGCAGAACCTTTGCATTCAGTTCAGTTCAGTCGCTCAGCCATGTCTGACTCTTTGTGACCCCATGGACCGCAGCACACCAGGCCTCTCTGCCCATCACTGCTTCCCTGCCCATCAGCAACCCCCGGAGTTTACCCAAATTCATGTCCATTGAGTTGGTGATGCCATCCAAACATCTCATCCTCTGTCGTCTCCTTCTGCCCTCAATATTTCCTCCCATAAAAGCTGCATTTCTTGTGGTTTCCTCTCAGAATCTCCAGTCTGAATCCCTTTGGAATGTTGGACATTGTTTATCTCTCTTTAATGTATATTGAATTCAGTGTATTTTAATATTAAACATGCCCTGCTTAACTCTGTTTATAGGCATCTTTAGATTTCACTTCTATGCAGAGTACATCATGAGAAACGCTGGGCTGGAAGAAGCACAAGCTGGAATCAAGATTGCTGGGAGAAATATCAATAACCTCAGATATGCAGATGACACCACCCTTATGGCAGAAAGTGAAGAGGAACGAAAAAGCCTCTTGATGAAAGTGAAAGAGGAGAGTGAAAAAGTTGGCTTAAAGCTCAACATTCAGAAAACGAAGATCATGGCATCTGGTTCCATCACATCATGGGAAATAGATGGGGAAACAGTGGAAACAGTGTCAGACTTTATTTTTTGGGGCTGCAAAATCACTGTAGATGGTGACTGCAGCCATGAAATTAAAAGATGCTTACTCCTTGGAAGAAAAGTTATGACCAACCTAGAAGCATATTGAAAAGCAGAGGCATTACTTTGCCAACAAACGTCCGTTTAGCCAAGGCTATGGTTTTTCCTGTGGTCATGTATGGATGTGAGAGTTGGACTATGAAGAAGGCTGAGTGCCGAAGAATTGATGCTTTTGAAGTGTGGTGTTGGAGAAGACTCTTGAGAGTCCCTTGGACTGCAAGGAGATCCAACCAGTCCATTCTAAAGGAGATCAGCTTTGGGTGTTCTTTGGAAGGACTGATGCTAAAGCTGAAACTCCAGTACTTTGGCCACCTCATGCGAAGAGTTGACTCATTGGAAAAGACTCTGATGCTGGGAGGGATTGGGGGCAGGAGGAAAAGGGGACGACAGAGGATGAGATGGCTAGATGGCATCACTGACTCGATGGACGCGAGTCTGAGTGAACTCTGGGAGTTGGTGATGGACAGGGAGGCCTGGCATGCTGCGATTCATGGGGTTGCAAAGAGTTGGACGCGACTGAACTGAACTGACTGAGAGTCATTCTCATTCCCTTCCTTATGCCAAATCTAATCAATTACTAGGTCAGTTTGTTTTGTTCTTTCCATTATTTTTCATCTTCTTCTGACTACAAAGATTTCAGTTTCATCTCTCAGCCCTCATTATCCTCTCATGGACTATAGAAAATATCTCCTAACATTTCTGAGTTGCTATAGTAGTCCTTCCAAACTTTCCTTAAACTGCTGCCAGATGGATCAGAGTGAGACAACTTTCACTATATTCCTCTGCCCCAAAATGGAGCCTGACATTATTTCCTACTATTGCCCTTTCTGAACTCTGCACTCAGTCAAATTTAAATTGCCTACTTCCCGTATGTGCCACTTTCCCATTTCAGGCTTTTTTATGCTCTTATTTCTCCACCTCCTTCATCACAGGGTCAATCCCACCTCTATGTTCAAAGCCTGGCTCATATACCATCTGTTCCCTGTAAATGGGAGTGCCCAAGTTGCAGGCTATAGCTGCTTGCCCTCCCTTGGAACCCTTACAACTTTCAACTTTCTATTATAAATATTTCTCTACTCAGAAGTGTATCACCAATGGAAAGAATGTGAGACTGGTGACAGAATTCTGATCATGCCACCTACTTACTATGGGATTTCAAGTCACTGGTATCATAAAGTTCCTAAATATATTTCGCTCACTGTCTTTCAGTCTATATATCTTGCTTACATTTTGATTAATCTACTTTTTATATGTGCCTCTTTCTTGTTTATTTTTCTTTTAAGAAAGAAAATGAACATTAAAAAAATCCATCAGGAATTTGTTTCCCCTGTCTTTCTTGTATGACTACACACTGATTTCTCATTAAAGTCCCATTCTGCATCCTGTCTTTAATTAAAAAAAAAAGAAAAAGAAAACTATTTTAAAATGTCTTGTCAATTTAAAAGTATATTATTTATATTATTTTATGTGATATTCATACAGAAGTGTTGCCTTATATATTGAATAGAAATCACTATGGCAGACACTAGAATGTAAGACGATAGACTCTACCACAGGATTCTACAAGATCACACTGGACATGGTCTGGGAGAAGAGGTAGCAACTGATTTTTTGGGAACACTGAAAAAAATCTCTAAGTAGAAGTAATGTCACAACTGGGGCTTGAAGATGAGAAACTCATGAAAAGGTGGCAGTGGAGAAAGGGAGAGCAGAGGAGAAGACATTATAGGCACAGGAATGTGCCAGGACCTAGAATTTTTAAATAGCATGGCTTTGTAGAGGGAAGAGCAGAAGACCCTTGAATCTGAAAAAGGGAATGATGACATGTGGCTCTCATGTTAACTACTGGGAGGAGACAGGTGGCATGGGTTTGGAAAAAAGAAAACAGTTGAACCTATGAAACAGGGAAGAGAGAGGATAGAGGTGAGACATAACAGCAGTGGCAATTCAACTGCTATGATGCTATGGTGGTCTCTGACTGGACAGCAAAAATAATTAGTATTAAGATACAAACAGAGCTCATCCTAATCACATGAACGCTGACACAGAAAGAAGATGCAGAGGTGCAGAAAACTGTGTGTCAAGTAGCTCAAATTCTCCAAAAACATTTAGATTAACTGCAACATAAAGTTAAAATATCAATTAAAACATACTAGTTTTACATACAGTTAAAAATATCAACCAAAGCATCCATAAGTCTCATCTCACTGATCAGAAATAAGTGTCTAGTCTCTTCAAATACAAGTTTTTTTCCCTCAGTTGAAAAGGAGAGTTATTATCTCACAAAATGAGAGAAAATTATGATATTTCATAAGTAAAGAACCTGAGTAGAACTCTAGCAAATCATAACCCCTATAAATGAGAGTTAATTATTACTCAATTAAGTACTGAGCTAAATTCCACTGAAATTTGGTAAGAAAGAAAACGTGACCATGTGGGGAAAAGTTATAATCATGAAAAAGACTAATAGGAAAATAGAAAAGGACATTGCAATATGACCCAGCAATCCCACTGCTGGGCATACACACTGAGGAAACCAGAATTGGAAGAGACACATGTACCCCAATGTTCATCACAGCACTGTTTATAATAGCCAGGACATGGAAACAACCTAGATGTCCATCAGCAGATGAATGGGTAAGAAAGCTGTGGTACATATACACAATGGAGTATTACTCAGCCATTAAAAAGAATACATTTGAATCAGTTCTGATGAGATGGATGAAACTGGAGCCGATTATACAGAGTGAAGTAAGCCAGAAAGAAAAACACCAATACAGTATACTAACACATATATATGGAATTTAGAAAGATGGCAATGATGACCCTGTATGCAAGACAGCAAAAAAGACACAGATGTGTATAGCGGACTTTTGGACTCAGAGGGAGAGGGAGAGGGTGGGATGATTTGGGAGAATGGCATTGAAACATGCATACTATCATGTAAGAATCGAATCACCAGTCTATGTCCGATGCAGGATACAGCATGCTTGGGGCTGGTGCACGGGGATGACCCAGAGGGATGTTGTGGGGAGGGAGGTGGGAGGGGGGTTCATGTTTGGGATTGCATGTACACCCGTGGTGGATTCATGTCAATGTATAGCAAAACCAATACAGTGTTATAAAGTAAAGTAAAGTAAAAATAAAAAGTTAAAAAAATAATAATAAATAAATAAATAAAACCTTAATAAGATTTTAAAGAAACAAAAAAAGAAATATACATGTGTTTCTATTTTCTTTAAGTTTTTCTGTTATGAGAGAACCTACTATCTCCCATCAGAAAAATGACCTATAGGTCATTACATTAGACAATTGATACGTTCATTATTCTTTACTTTCATTAATACAGATTCACTCTACAGATTCATCCCCACCCCCATCAAGGACTTCTATTATGAAAACTTAAGATTTTCACTTAATGAAATACAAATAGGTTTATTGGGGGAAAAAGTCTGCAACTCTAAAGTCATTACTGAATTGGTCTAAACTAGTGATTATATCTGATTCTGGAAAATAAACTCTAGTAAAATAATTACTTATTTAATACTTATCCCTTAAGAAAAAAAAAATTCACCAATACTTTTCCTCAGATAAACATATTAATCTGTCAGGACTGAATAGGAGACTAAACATTTTTCTTCTCCCTAGTGATTTGTCAAAATACTGCCTCATCAGTAGTCTACACTTTTCTACCTCTGCCGCCACAATCTTTATATTGTCTTCCTAAACTAGACATTACCATGACGAAAGTAGAGAAAGAAAAGAAACAATTTTTAAAAAAACTTTCTAAGAATAAGATTCGATCCTAGAGAAATAATGCCAACTGACTACTTTGATAGAAGCACAATTTTCCTTGGGAAAGGACAAACATGGCTCTAGATTTCCATTTCTGTATTGATGCAACCAAAGGAAATGGTCACATACAATGCATAGCTCTAAGTAGTTACTCAATAAACAATAGTTGGTTTTGTTATTTTGGCTAGCCTTTTTGCTTCTTCTATCCCTATGTCTTCTCAGACCAGGTACAAATGGGACTAGAAGGCTTTGTAAGACATCAGGCTGAATTTCCTAACCTGTTCACCCCACTACTAACCAGGCAGCTAAAATACTAAGAACTCTTCCATTTGAGACTAGTGAAAATGACAGTTTCTTTCCCTTCATAACAGGCAATATATCCCCCTCCTGCCACAAGTCCCAGTTCACTAGTAAACACATAATGTCATTTATGAGTTCTGTAAATTTGTTGAAAAGTCAAGGTTTTGCTGTTTCACATAGTTTAATTTTCCCAGATGTATTCTGTACATTAACGTCTGAGTATGGGGGAAGTATTCTTCTTGAACCTCCCTCTGCTCATTTCTGATCAAATTTCATTAAAAGTTATATTCTCCGGCTTGGCATTCCCAAAATGGACTGCTTGTTTCTGAAAAGATTAAGGTGCGCTCTGGCATTCCCTAGTTATGCCTATTGACATATAGTTCTGTTTTTCATTCATTTCCTGTTTAACATAGCTGGTGAATGCATGGCAAGGTTTACTGAACTACTTGTGAGTTTTCAATATAACTTCCTTTCAAGAAATGTTTCTCTTCAAAATAAATTTTAATATACAGCAGGTACATTTATTCTAAGCTAATTTTGTTTCATTCCTACTGGCAGCAGTTTTTTTTTTTTTCCTCCAGTGTGTATCTACCCAGTCCTCAATTACCTGTCACCTCAAACATTCGCTTCTTGAATGAAGTGACAACATTTCCATCCTTCCGCCTGAGTAAGGGGCTGCTTCTCCTCTCTGCCACTTTCTGTTTTAACCTGGACCGCACCTTCAAGTTGGGCTCAGAGGCTGGGAATTGAGACAAAGAAAATAGATAAAAATTAAAAAATGGAGAGCCAATTGCTCCTGTGTAATAATACTACTAATAATAAAGGCTCACCCTTTTCTTGGTCCTTTCTCATGTCAAATTAAAACCCAAGCATGTAAATAAGGCATTATTATAAATTAATTAAACAGATAAATGTCATAATTATTTTTATGAAACATGAAATATTATGCTACATCTCTAAATGTAAAGTGAAAAGAGAGTAAAAAATATGCTTTCTACCTATTTTATCTAGTAGAATTGGGATTGTTAACAGGAAGTTAAATGACTGAGAGTGTTTGGGTCAGAATAAGATTTATTATACTTTACTGTCAGTTCTTTTAATTCTCTCAAGGGTGAAACTCAAGAACCACTAAAAACGGTACCCTAATGTGATTTTAGAGACTCTTGGCCGACTTCTGGTAATAGGAAGACACCTCTGCAGAAAATAATTTATATCTAATTCTGACTCCTGAAATATTTAAATGTCAGTAGTTTCTAACCTGAAATCCTGGGAAAATACACTTGGTATAATAACACAAACCAAGCAGAATCACTATGAGTAAAGCTTTGTATACAGCGAATACACAGTCAATTAGAAAGGAAGGGTGGCCAAATCTTATAGGTAAAGTTCTGAGTTAGGTTATATATTCCAAAATACAAAAGCATATTATTCATACATATGTGTTACTTTGGTTACACTATTCTAAAGAGTGATGCTCTATAATTTATCTTCATGCATTAAGTTTTGAAGTGACTGTACTTTAGAAGAATGGAAACATTGGATTGATTCTGCCGTAGAAATCAATGATGATGGAGGCGGTGGTGATGATGATAATTAGGAAAACAATGCTTCTGAAGACAATTAACATTTATACAGTGATCACTATGTTCCACTACTGTCCTGAAATCTTTGTCAATATTAACTTCTCTAACCACAGAAAATCTAATGGGACAGAGTCTACTTACACTTTGATTGTATCAGTGAGGAAACCAAAACACGGAGATGTAAGTAACTTGCCCAAAGTCATCAAAGTAAAAAGGGATGATGAAGCCAGCATCTGTACCCAGATAACCTAGCTCACATCTAATATTCTAACACTGAAAATACTGCTCTTCAACCTTTCTTTATGTAGGAACAGCAGAACAAATTTAGAACTGCTTTTCCAAAGCATTACTAATCACATATATCAGATACAATGTTATCATGTAGCTAGAATTCTCGAGCAGATAAAATGATTTCTTTGAAGGAATTTTATAGTTCTGCCCAACTACAGAGGATATCAGAAGTAAAATTTACAATCTTCTATTACTCATTTATTTATTTTTGATATAAAATACTTTAGTTTCCTCTTTGTTCTTCTCTCACTCACCTCTTATTTTAGATCTACCTTGGACTGAGAATCCTAGATTTTCTTGGAACTGGCCAGAGAAAATTAAAAAGTTAAATTGTGATGGGGGGGGGGGCGGGTTTACAGCTGATTTTATGCCCCCAAACACTAAAAATGTAAAAAAAAAGGGGGGGGGGACCTGGAAATATTGTAAAAGTAGAAAATGGGCAGGAGATAAGGGTAGAAACCAGAAATGAGTACAAGAAGCCCAGTGACTAGAGACCACAAAGGTCTTACTTCCTGGGCCTTCCACTTTGAAGCAAAGAAGGGTAATAGTTTGGGGGAAGGATTAAAGTTCTTGCCAGACTTTGCAGGAGTGCAGATTTTCCTTAACCCACTTGATTTTAGCAGAGAAGACTGAATCTGAACTACTAGCATCCAACATACCTGCGAATAAAGGGGAAAAGATGGAACTATATACTATTTCACTTAGATCCCCACCCTCACCCCCCATACATGGGCTTCCCTGGTGGCTCAGATGGAAAAGAATCTGCCTGCAACACAGGAGACCCAGGTTTGATTCCTAGGTTGGGAAGATTCCCCCGGAGTAGGGAATGGCTACCCACTCCAGTATCCTTGCCTGGCATGGACAGAGGAGCCGGGCAGGCTACAGACCATGAGGTCGCAAAGAGTCAGACACGATTGAGTGACTAACATACACACACCCATCCCCATATATTTATTTTTAAATGCCTTTAAAAACACCAACTTTGTGTCTGATAAGTTGTAGGTTAATAAATATATTCCATTTCAAATTTAAAAAATGAATCCCTATATGCTAACTATTAATATATTGGCATCTGCTGTCGTCTTGCTTATAAGCCTAGGATAAAAATCACAGATTTTTAGATCTTGATCTAGACAAGACTTTAGGATGAATTCTAATGGATTCAGATGTTACAGACTGGCTCTCCAGAGGGAGTAAACCAATTGATCCATCACTTGAAAGATGCAGTAGAAAAGGCACCATGTTTCAGCAGGAATATGTGGAATTGGTACCACACATCCCACCCATGAGATTTTCAGTGCGATTTTATTGCTTTCTGAGTCTGGCTCTACATTTGTGAATTCAAATATGAAACTCTTAACATCTTCCTTATTTCACAGAACTTTGGCCACAGGACTAGATAACTAAGAATAACTATGAAGATCTGGGTGAATGCAAAAGGGAAGAAAAAGGTTTTGGTTCAATTCAGTAGCTCAGTCGTGTCCAATTCTTTGCGACCCCATGGACTGCAGCACGCCAGGCTGCCCTGTCCATCACCAACTCCCAGAGCTTGCTCAAACTCATGTCCATCGAGTCGATGATGCCATCCAATCATCTCATCCTCTGTCGTCCCCTTCTCCACCTGCCTTCAATCTTTCCCAGCATCAGGGTCTTTTCCAATGAGTCAGTTCTTCGCATCAGGTAGCCAAAGTACTGGAGTTTCAGCTTTAGCATCAGTCCTTTCAATGAATATTCAAGACTGATTTCCTTTAGGATGGACTGGTTGGATCTCCTTGCAGTCCAAGAGACTCTCAAAAGTCTTTTCCAACACCACAGTTCAAAAGCATCAATTCTTTGGCGCTCAGCTTTCTTTACAGTCCAATTCTCGCATCCATACATGACTACTGGAAAAACCATAGCCTTGACTAGATGGACCTTTGTTGGCAAAGTATTGCCTCTGCTTTTTAATATGCCATCTAGGTAGGTCATAGCTTCTTTTCCAAGGAGCAAGCGTCTTTTAATCTCATGGCTGCAGTCACCATCTGCAGTGATTTTGGTTTAGGTAATTTTTATTATTGCTGCTACTGCCAGGTTATGCTAGGAATGACAGAGCTGGGACTGAGCCCCAAATCCCCTGATACCCAGTCTAGTCCTCCTTCTCCTCACACATTGCACTAGCCAGGGCAAAATATCTGCAGTAAAGATGAAAATGTGACAACAGCTTGGAAAATCATCATGTGCCACTTAAACATTCTACAGGAAACCTAGAACTCCATAAGCTTTTCAGAAAATGACTTCACAGGTCAGCAGAAAGCTTTTGTTCCTACATATCTATTTGAGAATGAGCTAGATATTCATCTTTTAAGTAGCTTTCTATAGTCAACATTAAAAAAAAAGTGGACATCAGAGTAGGTATGACAACGGGATTTTGTTTTCACATCTATCATCTACTATCAGTCTGCTCATTCATGAAAGTCGGCTATGAAGATACTGTTGTAGTTTATGGAGTGAAATAGATGTGCTTTCAGTGCCTGTTTATGCATTCAGTATTTGGCTTTGGATGAATTACTTTATATCTTTAAATCTCAGTTTCTCATGTTAAAATGGAGATAGTTTGTTTTTCCATTTTTTTCCTCCATATGTCCCAATAGACTGCATTTTCCTTCTTCCTCTGAGATCACAAGACCAAATCCTGGGGTTGCATCACCCCATTCCTTTGCTGGTTGGGTCTTGTTTGGACTCAGCCTATTTATTGGTAAGACTGGCCAGGGATCGAAGAATTAAGGAGCTCGAGGTCAGGTATCCTATGCTCTCTCTGCTATAGCGCTGCATTGTGAGGTATAGCTTTGTCTCTTCCTGATTTCATCTCCCTCTTGAAGGCTCCGTTCCATGGTTCCAGCTTTCCCAGCACTCTAGCAACCTTATTTCTTCTCTGTGCTTCTTCAGCACTAGGGGTGGGAATGGTTTCCTGCTGTAGCTATTTTCTGGATACCTCAACATTCCCAAGCTGTTGTAAGCAGTCCCTTCATAAAAGCCTATGACCCACATTATGTGGGTTCTGTTACTTGCCAAAGCTCTGATTAACACAGTTGTACATGTTTTGCAAAGTTATCATGCAGTCAAACAAAATAATATCTAGTAGAAGATAAACCAGTGGTTCTCAGTTGGCAAAGATTTTTGACACCAGGGACATCTGGGAACGTCTGGAGATACTCTGATTGTCAGTATGGGGAGTTGCTACTGGAATGTAGTGGGTAGAGCCCAGGGATGTTGCTAAACATCCTACTATGCACAGGACAGCCACACAACAAAGAATTATCTGGACCCAAATGGTATGGCCAAGTGTGAAAACTCTGGGGTAAGTAATCAGGAAATGGAAGATGTTACTAATTGTTCTACACAGAGAGAAATAAAGGGGATAATGATATCTTGGGGATTCTCAAAGAGGATGTAGAAGAGTATCAGAAGAAAAAAAAGATTATCAGAAACCAGGGAGTGCTACAGGTAGCTTAAAATAGTAAATATTTCAATATATTTTAAGTTTAGAATTTTATTTTAAAACATTCAGATCAAACCTAGTCAACTTCCATTGGCTATGAAAAAATCACAACTTTTCTAAGTAAAAGGCTAAGTCTATTGGTTTAAGCAAAAACTTTCGCCTGTACTTCATTTCTGATTTTGAGTCACCAGAAGTATTAGTATCTTGGTGGTGAAGGCCAAGGTTGGAATGATAAATAACCATCATTTAGTCCTCATAAGGCTTTATAAACTCACTCCTAACATTTCAGAAGCCCACACATCGAACTCAGCATGACATATACCCAGGCAGTAGAATTAATAACCTATTGTGCTGACTCAGTTTGCAGTTAAGAGTTAATTCCATTTTCAATGCTCTGGTCTCCCCAAAGACTGAAGATTTCTATTCCAGTGACTTACTAATGGGATGAAAATCCTCAAGAGCCCAGAAAGAGATCACTAACTGGGGAGACATTTTGCTTATATTTGAATGTAATTCATGCCTAGTTGCACTAATTGCCTTTCTATTTTTACCCCACACCCATCACTCTCTACATCTCAATCAATCACAAAAACAGAAGGCAAACTTTTAGTGTGTGTGCCCACTGAATGTATTTGTTTGCTGAGATGAAAACACTGCATGAAAAATTGATTATCATTATTTAAATGAAAAAAATATTAAAGATGAGAGAACTAAAACTTTTTTCTCTTTTTGCTTAAAAAACAAGTGAACAAAGGAAACAGAAAACATGTGAAAACTGCCTCA
The DNA here is from genome assembly GCF_023091745.1 of Budorcas taxicolor. Classification (NCBI taxonomy): domain Eukaryota; kingdom Metazoa; phylum Chordata; class Mammalia; order Artiodactyla; family Bovidae; genus Budorcas; species Budorcas taxicolor. The sequence goes on along the minus strand of NC_068913.1, from coordinate 29,222,602 downwards.
CGAGTTAAATGTATTTGAAATCTTTTCTTCTCATACGAATCTCCCTAGTTCAAAATGAACTTGGGTGTCAAACGGTGTGAAAATAAACAATGAGAAGAGCAGTAAAGTTAGGTAGCAGACACAAAGGTTAAAAAATTAAGATTCTAAAGCACAGTAAGTCATAAGGTCCAGACTTGTCATTTCACCAAGAGACTGATGTGTGGAGTGCATATGTGAGTGTGGGAGTGTCACTTTGCATATGTACAAACATACAAACACAGAAGCTATCTTTTGTAGAGGCAAACAGGTCTCTGGCACAGACAGACGGTAGACTCAGATTTCAGTGCTAACTATTTCATGTACTAACACCGGCAATCCTGGGTGAGTTTTGGGATTTCCATGAGCTATTTTGTCATCTATTGGAGATGATATATATAGATACACTATGGTGGAAGATTAAAGGGGTTGAATGAAGTTCCTAGTTCAACTGACTGGCCATCACAAAAAAGTTGGTCAATAGATAGATGTTGAATAAATGAATGTATAATTATGTCCATATATAAGACGAAGAATGAATAAAATTAAAAGGTAAGCAGCTTAGCATGCACACACAAAGACAGAAGGCTACAAGTGGTTTATTCCTTTTGCCTAGGGCAGTATTATCTATAATAACAACAAAAGTAACAGTGGTCCTTTTCTGATCTTTCACTCAGTATATTTAAAATACTTTATGTTTACTGATTGACTTTTCACATTTTCCTCACTTTTTTTATTTCCCTGTTTATAATTTCTACTCAATTGACTGTGTGTCTTAAATATACTACCATTTACTAAGAATGATTACCTACTTTGTGCATCTTGTCTTTGTTCATTTTTAATCCTAATTTGTGAATATTCTTTACACCAACAGTTTAGACAAAAATTCAATAACCACATATCATGGTATAAAGAAGTTCTTAATTCTCATAGAAGAGGTGATCACAGGAGAAAAGACTTATCATTGAGTAATGGATAATGATATTATTAATTAAAATTACTAATGATTTATCAAGATTAAGTACTAGATTAAGAAATGCATCTTTATGAATATTGGGGATATTCAACTATTTCACCTGCACATTTAGCACCACAATCATAAGTGACATTTGGGGCTTCATTGTGAGTGTCACATTCCTTCTCTGACATTGTCTATTCTTCTTTGCAGGACTACATAGATATCTGTCAGTTTATCCACCTAGCCCCTCCTCTACCCAGATTTCACCTGCTGTTTCCCACCCAGAGGCCTATCTTGGCATTTCTGTATTAATACATTCTGTCACTTGGAACCAAGCAGGCATCATCTATCACTCATTCACTCTATTTGGAATATCCTTTCTGAAGATTAGCTTTCCTGGAATAGTTCCTGCCCAAGTCATTTCTCTATTTTATGCTAACACTGTAGCATGCCTAGCCACATGTGAACTGTTCAACCAAACAGTCGTTACAATTATGAACTGACACTCTGGGGACATGTGTAAATTCTCTAAAGTTGATCTAAAAATATAGGTTACTTTAATTTAAAAATTTTATAATTAGACCAAACCTATGGATTTTTAAAATTAGCATTCAGAAGAAAAGAGTATATCTAACACAACTTATACTTTTTGAGGGGCTTGGATAACATGAATATTTAATGTTATGAATCAGATTTTATGCATTTTGATATCAAGGGACAAAATTTCTAGTCTCTTTTTAATTACAACCAGTTAATGATATGTATTTCATATGTAAAAGTTTTTTAAAAATTCATTTATTGGGAAATTTTAGCTTTTAATAGCTAGCCACATTTATGGCAATATATAAATGCAATTTCCTGGAAAAACTATAATAGTATTCAGAAATACTAATGTAGATATCATCCATCCTCTTAGTGACAACATATCAATTATGACACTATTTGTTCAAAGAGAATTATTCTTTTTCAAAAAGCACACTGGTAAATATTAATCAATTTATAGTATATTTATTTTATAATGACATTTACTGCTTTCTTCTACTTATGTGAATCATACATACACCTCAAAATTTCATACATGTTTGAAATTTTTGGAAATGGGATGCATTTTGGAAATGGGAAATGAGTATACCCTACTATAATGTTTCTTTTGCGTTGTATATATAAAAGTATTTGAAAATGAGATCCTGTTTCTTCACTTAATGCATTATGAGTTTTTCTCCAGTAATTATATAGTCTTTAAAATGATTATTTATTCTGCTTTCATTTAAAATTTTATTATGAATCTTTTCCAATTATATACTCTTCTAAAAATACATTATGAGGATATGCCATGTATTACTTAGTCACCTATACATGTGAGTATACACCATTTTATTTAAGCCTTTGATAACATTGGTCACTTAGGTGATCTACAATGTTTTACTTTCAAAGACAGAACAGTGGGACACATCACTGTGAAGCCATGTGTATATTTCTGAGTATTTCCTCCCATCAATGGAAATATTCTTTGGTTCCTCACATATGAAAACAACAATGACAATTTCTTATGATTAGGGGGAAAAAAATCAATCACCATAAAGGGCAAGGAGTATTACAGAGACCCGGGAAGCAGGCCTCAGAGAAGTATGTGAGAACAATATGGAGGCTGAGCTTCCCTGGTGGCTCAGATGGTAAAGAATCTGCCCATGATGCAGGGGAACCAGGTTGAATCCCTGGGTCAAGAAGATCTCCTGCAGAAGAGAATGGCTCCCAACTCCAGTATTCCTGCCTGGAGAATTCCATGGACTGAGGAGGCTTGTGGGCTACAGTCCATGGGGTCGCAAAGAGTCAGACACAACTGAGAAACTAACACTTTCACTTTTCACTTTTTCTGGGAAACAGAAGCTCAGCCTAGAACAGAAGGGTTATTAGCTCTTGGTGGTATTTCCCGTAGCATCTATGAATGCTTCAACTCCTCAGAGCAGGCACCTCCAAAGCTGAAAGCCCATGACAGAGCCCTGGGCTTCCTCAATCCAAGAGCAGCACTTTGTGTTGAACCCTGTTTTCTTTTCCTCGCAGTGTTTTCTCCAGTGCCTGATGCTCAGCTGGCTTAGGCAGCACCCTGAAAAACTCTACTGAGTGATGGAATACACAAACTGCTTACTCAATGCTGGGGTTTGTTTTTGTGCTTAATACTAGGACAGAAGAACAAATAATTATTTCAAAAAATTTTATGACACTTAAAGCACAAATTACCATTTTTAACAGATAAAATATTTTAATCAAATACTGTGGTTCTGAATAGAAACAAATAATAATAAGTGATGAGATAATTCATCACTTTTATAGTTAAATTCAACATTCTGTTCAGTTGGTTTCATTGTTTATTTAGTTAAGAGTTATTAAATAATACAGAGAACCAAAGTTATAAAGTTCTGTGAGGAGTGGGTACATATCTAGCTATGTTTCCATTGTTTACTCAGCACTTATACAGTGCCTACTACATAGGTCAAATTCATTAGTTATTTACTAAATGAATGAATCAATGAATGGGAAAAGCAGTGTGATGAAGTGCTGAGGCAACTTCTCAAAAGATAGACTAGAGAGATTTTTCCTCCTGGGCCTTCATGGCCTAGCAAGAACAAATAACACACTAAATGTGATCACTGCCACATGACAGGTATAAGAGGAGCCTTGGAGCTGGGAGGTAGAGATTCCTTTCACTAGAGGGTAAGTCCTGGGGACTGAGAGAGATTCTGACAGGTAGGGGTGGGAGGGAAGCTCAGTTCCAGGCAGAGGAAGCAACCCTGTCCAGAGGAAGATATTGGCAAATTCAAGGGATGGAGATTAAATACACTAGCCTGGTTGCGGGGGAGGGGAGGAGGAAGCAATACTAAATGAAGATAAGGCTTCAAAAATAAATGTCAAGCAAAATTTAGCTAAATTAGGCAATTATACCAATATAACTCAATATGCTAACAGAGGTTATTCAATCTGTGTCTTTACACTCCTTATGTTGGCTTTCTTCTTGGCATGTAGACATGCTAAGATCTTTCCTATTCAAATAAAAATAAGCCCCCTTGAGATACAGATATTATTAGCTACTCTCTGCATTTATACTTTAATTCACAGTAAAGTTTTTGTTTTTTTTTAAGTAGCCTTACACTTGCCACCGCCATTTTCTAACTTCAAGCCACTGCAATACGGCTCTAACTCTCATTGTTTCACTGAAACTACTCTACCACACATATCACTTGGGGCAGCAAATGCATTAATTAATTTTGTGTCTTTTCTCAGCACTTAACGACATAGACTCATGGTGTGTCTTTAGAGCTATTGAATGAAAAAAAAATGTTCTCATATATTCAAGCATAAAAGGAAACTTAGAGTAAAAGATTGAGTTTCAAATGTTGTTAAGAAGAGAACTAGCTGAACTTCAGCTTTTCTAATTTGTAAGAATTTCTTGATGTTGAACTTCATGGCAAGAGGCCTTATAGATCAGCTGTGGAATGCCAGAAGAATTTCATTTGTCTGGCAAACATCAAAAATACCATGTTTGGAGTCGAGGAAATCCACATCACATACAAAATACCTTTCTATGTTAATTCCCTTATATGCTTTATTTTTTTCAAATGTAAGGTATTTTATTTACATAAAAGCAGAAATAAATTTTGAAAATCTGTATTCTGAAAATAAAGCAAAATTTTGAATTATCACTTCAATAAAACAAACTAGACTAGGGGCATCTTTCTAAAAGTCCTTGAGTTCTAAAATTTCATACTTAAAAATAAAATTCAAAATTAATTACTTATGCTATTAATCTTCTTTCAGTAATAAACTAATTAGTTTAATTAGAAGCTTGTCACAACTAGAGGAAAGCTCACACAGTACAACCCCAAATAAATAAATAAATAAACAATAGAAGACCCAGCACTGCCCTAAATAAATAAACACATAATTAAAAAATAATACATCTAGTATAGGAGATAAATAAAACTATGAAGCATGCAGTGTAATTTTTCATGCATATTTCATGGTTTTATTTATCTCCTATAGATCTGCACTGGGGTGACCCTATATTTGGTGGGGGCACATGGTAGAACAGCACATAATTCTTTCCAGAAAACCTGAGAGTCAGGATGGTATGGCTGGAAAACTAATACCAATCTTCTGATAACTACTTGAGTATCACCATAAATCTAAACTTTATTGTGCACATTTGTGCTATCAGCACGAACTTACCTTGTTTGTACTCATAAGAGTCTGGAGCTATTTTCCAGTCTTGACTGTGATAATAACTATGTGACTTGTGTCAAGTTTTATTATTATCCAATGTCTCTGTGCCTTAATTTTCCTGCTTGAAAATATGGACAATAATATCCATTCTTCTGACTTTAAAGAGTTCAAGAGTATTGATTAGAACAGTAATCAGAGTAAATCACCATCAAATTTTAGACGCTGTACAACGTACTTTCTTCAAATATATTACTTTGAAATTTTCATCTCTGATGTTTATCTGAAAATTTTTAGCTCACTCCCATAAAACTGTAACATCATTCTCTAGCTTTTATTTCATTCGCTTACTTCATTTTCTTCTGACTTGTCCAGTTATAACCATGTAAAAGCAATCACCCAAAAGACCTGTACTTTGAAAACTCTAAGACAGTAATGAAAGAAATTGGAGACAACACTAATGGAAAGATATATGATGTTCTTGCATTGGAAGAATCAATACTATGAAAATGACTATATTAACCAAAGCAATCTACAGACTCAACACAATTCCTACCAAATTACTCATGGCATTTTTCACAGAACTAGAATAAGAAAATCTTAAAATTTGCACAGTGACACAAAAGACCCCGAACAGCCAAAGTAATTTTGAGAAAGAAAGCAGAACTGGAGGAATCAGGCTCCCTAATTTCATGCTATACTACAAAGTTCCAGTCATGAAACTAGTATGGTACTAGAAAAAAAATAGAAATATAGATCAATGAAATAGGATAGAAAGTCCAGAAATAAAGTCACACACCTATGGTGAATTAATCTATGACAAACAAGGCAAGACTATACAATGGAGGAAACACAATCGTTTCAAAAAATGGTGCTGGGAAAACTGGATGTGTAAACACGTAAAAAATGAATTTAGAACACTGTTTAACATCATACACAAAAATAAAATCAAAATGGATTAAGACCTAAACGTAAGACTGATGCTGCTGCTGCTAAGTTGCTTCAGCTGTGTCTGACTCTGTGAGACCCCATTGACAACACCCCACCAGGCTCCGCCATCCCTGGGATTCTCCAGGCAAGAACACTGGAGTGGGCTGCCATTTCCTTCTCCAATGCATTAAAGTGAAAAGTGAAAGTGAAGTCGCTCAGTCATGTCTGACTCTTCACGACCCCATGGACTGCAGCCTGCCAGGCTTCTCCATCCATGGGATTTTCCAGGCAAGAGTACGGGAGTGGGTTGCCATTGCCTTCTCCGAAACATAAGACTGGATATCATCAAATTCTTAGAGTAAAACACAAGCAGAACACTCTCTGAAAATAAATCACAACAGCATCTTTGTCAATCGATCTCCCAGAGTAATAGAAATAAAAACAAAAATAAACCAAGGAGACCTAATTAAACTCAAAAGCTTTTGCATAGCAAAGGAAACCAAAAGTAAAACAAACAAACAAAAAAGACAACCCACAGAACAGGAGAAAATATTTGCAAATGATGCAACCAACAAGCAGCTCATGTAGCTCAATATCATAAAAACAAATAGCCCAATCAAAAACTGGGCAGAAGACCTAAATAGACATTTCTCCAAAGAAGACATACAGATGGCTGACAGGCCTATGAAAAGATGCCCAACACTGCTAATTATTAGAGAAATGCAAATCAGAACTGCCAAGAGATAACACCTTATACCAGTCAAAATGGCCATCATCAGAAAATTTACAAACAATAAATGCTGGAGTTGTGTTAGGCAGAATAATGTTCCCAGGGCAAAGAAGTCTATGTCCTATTCCCCAGAACTTGTGACTGTCACATTAGAAGGTAAAAAGATATTAAGGTTGCAAATGGATTTAAGATTGCTAATCAGCAGGTTTAAAGATGAGGAGATTATCCTGGATTATTCAGGTGGGCTAATATAATCACAAGGGTTCTTTGAAAATATGGAAAAGGCAGAAGTATCAGAGTGATACAGCGCAACAAAGACCAAAGACCAATTAGTCATAGATGGGTTTGAAGATGGAGAGGGGGCCGGAAGCCAGAGAGCGTGGGCAACCTCCAGAAACTGGAAAAAGTAAGGAGACAGACTTGCTTCAAGTACTGCTGCTGCTACTGCTAAGTCGCTTCAGTCGTGTCCGACTCTGTGCGACCCCATAGACGGCAGCCCACCAGGCTCCTCTGTCCCTGGGATTCTCCAGGCAAGAACACTGCAGTGGGTTGCCATGTCCTTCTCCAATGCATGAAAGTGAAGAGTGAAAGTGAAGTTGCTCAGTCGTGTCCGACTCTTAGCGACCCCATGGACTGCAGCCTATCAGGCTCCTCCACCCATGGGATTTTCCAGGCAAGAGTACTGGAGTGGGTCGCCATTGCCTTCTCCTGCTCCAAGTACAGTAAGACAATAAATATGTGTTGTTTTAAGTAACTAAGTTTGTGTGAATTTATTACAGGAGCCATAAGAAGTCAACAGAGCAGTCTAAAGGATCCCAAACCTGGCACTGCTTTGGAAGTCTGAATAGTCCGAAATACTGGTTCTGACTAGATCAGATTTCACTGTGCTATATATACATGTACATAGTTTGTTTGTTTCAGGTAAGAAAGTAGAATATTAAAGAAAACTATTAATGATACATGGCCATCATTTAGCAGAAATACCAAGACAATAATTTGCTTAAAATTAATATTTAATACTATATCAGATATCATTTTTATACAAAGGTAAGATTTTAATTAGTATATTTACTTATTTGTAAAATAATCCAACAAAGAAAGTAAAAGACAAAAATGTAGCTTATTTCTTTAAAATTTTTCTGTTAATGTTCTGTAAGGGTGTAAGTTAAGGATCATTTATTTTAACCCCCAAATGCTGAGTACTTTGTACATTCTAAATAGCTTCAAACGAAGCTAAAACTCATTCAAGTGGGAACATTTTATTTTTTCAAAGCAGATTCCTTTTGAGATATTAAGTTATTAAGCCCAATAACAACTGTATAAAGCCTATTGCTAAGAACAATTTCCCCTTTTTGCTGCAATGTAAGTAATAGAAGGGGGGAAAAACAGTTTAAATCTCCAATTAGCCACTTTCAAAATGTACTTAATTAAAATATTTTTTACCTTTATATATGATCTTTATGGTATGAGATACAATTCTATTCTCCTACAACTTAATCAGCTAAATATAAAATGTAACCTTCCATCTGGTAAATCAATTTAACAGACATAATTGTGCCCTACCATAACTCAATAAGACACTGAGGAAAACCATTGAAATGCTATTTCCTTTTCTTTAGAAGAGAATTATGTACAATTTCAGCATGCTTTGCATTTCTAAAAGTTAAAGTCAACAGGGAGGTATCATTCTCCTTTACATGAGTTTCCCATGAGAAAATCAAAAGCAAAGTATAAAGCTTGTGCTGTTATTCATGAAACACTCCTTAATACTAACTTGGCTTTAACCAGAATATATTATTTGGCAGCTAAAACCTTTAATTAGAGTTGTGGTTTGAGCAGATTTTCACTGAATTTATGTTCTATAAGGACTCAAAGAACAGCACTGTTTTTCTAACCAGCAGATTCGAATTCAGGTCATTTAAATGTTGTACTTGAGCTACGGGTGGAAAAAAAGAGAATATTGCTCTGATTCTCATTTTATTGACTTTAATTATGATTCAACATTTCTGAACAAGTACTAACAACAGATACACAAGAAAGAGAATGAGATGCTCATTCTAACAAAAATGTCTTCAGCATTTGCTGTGTGCAAGGCTGTATATGCTAGATACTATGAAAAGAAAGAATACATATCAGAAAAGATGATTCCTACACTAAAAAAGAGAAAGAACTGGTGGGGGAAAGCTTTTAACTCAGGGATATATTGGACAAGAGGAGAGAGAAGATGATGGAGCCAAAGAGGAAAACAAAAGTCAAACCTGCATAATTAGGGGAGAGGTATTAGCAGAACTGAGAAAAATCATGATGAGCATGTTTTGAGGTGGAGGATGTTGTTCAGTCGCTCAGTTGTGTTTAATTCTTTGGGATCTCATGGACTGCAGCAGGCCAGGCTTCTGTGTCCTTCACTATCTCCCAGAGATTGCTCAAACTCATGTCCATTGAGTTGATGATGCCATCCAACCATCTCATCCTCCGTTGCCCCCTTCTCCTCCTGCCCTCAATGTTTCCCAGCACCAGGGAAACTGAGTCAACTCTTCGCATCAGATGGCCAAAGTATTGGAGCTTCAGCTTCAGCATCACTTCTTCCAATGAATATTCAGAGTTGATTTCCTTTAGGATTGACTGGTTTTATCTCCTCGCTGTCCAAGGGACTCTCAACAGAGTCTTCTTCAGCACTACAGTTGGAAAGAATCCATTCTTTGTTGCTAAACCTTCTTTAAGGTTCAACTCTCACATCCATATATGACTACTGGAAAAAACATAGTTTTGATTATATGTGGAAGATGGGAGGTCAACTTTTAAACCTGGTTCGGTTCAGTTCAGTTCAGTTCAGTCGCTCAGTCATGCCCGACTCTTTGCCTGGTAGGTTAAACTAACTGCAGCACATCTTGGAAATGTCAGCCTGGAATCCACTAAAGGGTTCAGAGTTACAGATGTGGGTTTAGATCACAAATAAAGAACTTAAGCAAAAAAATGTCAAGATGGCTCTGATCAGTCTGTTTACTGTAGGAATGAGAAAGGTGGGGTAAGCTCTACTCTTGGAGATACCTATTGATTAGAATGAATGAGAACTAGAATTAAAGCCTTTAGGGGAGTGATGATAATTAAAGCATGGGGAAATTAAAACAATGGAACAACATGCAGAGAAGAGACAACTAGACTATAGAAATTCCAAGGTTTCTGGCATTAAGGTATGAAGGATATAGTCATGAAAATAGAGAGAGTGTCGATGAACGGAAGTACAGCATATAAAATTAACATTTAAAGGAGGAACAGTTGGTCAATGAGGCTTAAAGTCACAAAAATAAAAAGGAAACCTGAGAAAAATCCATTGACTTGGAGATTTGTAATCATTGGTGTTTAAGAATACTGATACAGAAGTGAAAGTGAAGTGAAAGTGAAAATCACTCAGACACATCGAACTCTTATACTGGAGTGGGTAGCCTTTCCTTTCTTCAGGGAATCTTCCCAACCCAGGGACTGAACCCAGGTCTACCCACATTGCAGGGGGATTCTTTACCAGCTGAGCCACAAGGGAAGCCTGATACAGATGAGAAATAGAGCTGAATCAGATGATGTATTCATTTCTATAACATCATAACCTAAAAGAATAACTAATAATATCATTATTCTGACCTCATATACATAGATGATGATGAAATAAGTTCAAATTTTGACAACAAAAGAAGGATGGAAAAAACAAGAATAATTTATTTAAATTTTTACTTTTTTAGACAAAGGATTGATTTGAGTGTTGGAACATTATAGAAGGGGCTTGTTAATCAGAAGACAGAAGTTGCTTGCCTTAGGGGGATAATCACTAAGTCTCTTGGCTCCTTGAAAGCAACCACAGTCTCATAATCAGAGTGAGCACAGTTTTTGGCCCAGAATTAGTGCTGAATAAAAGTCTGCTCTCCTCTCCCATCTCATTCAGAAAAACTGAAAGGGACGTCTTTAAAAACTATCTTTTCTTTGGAATATATAAACTAGAAGATTGCTACTGAAACTGAGAATGACAAAATTTAAGAACTGATCTTCCCAGTATTCTGCATCCTATGCAATCTTCTTTCTGTGATGTAGCAGAAAAGCAGACTATATTCAGTGTCAGAGGAAGATGTCTCCTTGACCATCCACCTCAATCACTAAATTCCTATTCAACTCTACCCATCTTTAATTTCCTTCTAATGATACATTTAGCATACAGTAACCTTTTAAACTATATATTTAATATAATTTCTACCAACACGTTTCAAAATGACTTCCTTCTTATCAACCTAAAATTTCAACCTTTAATACTGAAATTTTTTTAAATTCAAAAGTTCACTGTAATCATAAATTTCCTGATTTTTTATTTTTTAAATTTTCCTTAACAGAGAGGAAACCTTAATAACCATGGTCTTGCCTTATGTGGCAATATCTCCTTTCCTTTCTCTGATGGAGTATTTTCCTGCGTTCGCACGTCATTCAACACTAGGATTAACCCTACTGAGTCTGAATTGTATAATTCACTTAATACCTTGTTTCTAACCAAATGAAAGGTAAGATGATGTTTCCAATACCTATCACTGCAATAACCAAAATGTCATTGCTCTTCTTACCTTCTTAGCAGAGCTCTTCATCTTTGAATTCCCTACCTCCTTAACTTTTTCCTACCCTGCAGCTCTCCCTGAGGCTTCCCCCCAATTCGCTGAACATTCATAGTCATATCCTCCCTCCCTCTCTGCTTCTTCTCTGCTTCCCTCTCTCTGTCAAACACACACACACAAACCTTTTTCTTCTAAAGGAGTCCAAACTTCAAAATCTTACTAAGTTTTCTAGTAAGTGATCCAAGAAAACTCCAATTTTCAATCAGTGAACTTTAATTTCATTTCATATGTTATATTCCAACCTTTCATCAATATAATAAAAAAAATCATCAACTTTCTTCTCAAGCCAGAAGGAATGACCTTCCGCAACATCTTTATACTGATTGTCTTTATCATCCTTTCCATCTCTAGTGAAATCTACAGTGCTTGCTAATACCTACATATTTTGGTGTCAGAAAGACTGGAATTAGAATTCTACCTTTGTTGTTTCCTTGCTCTGTGAACCTGGATACATTTATAAGCTGAGTTGTATTTTTTACAAAAGTTAGTTGGTTAACCTCTGTGCTTTTATTCTCTCCTTTTATTCAGATCAGCACACAATAGCCAGCTCATCTCTCTCTCTAAAGGTTTTATTGTTTCATGTTAATCTCATACATAAAAATGCACTGCACTGACTTTTTGGCTCCTCTTCTTCCCCTGGGCTTCAAGGGACAGTGAATTACTGCAAACTGTGTCTCACATGGGCTTCCAGGATCTGGCACGACATGATTAGAAGTCTCTCTTTGAGCTGTCTAAAATAGATCCTTCACCATAAGATGCTCACTCCTCAGCACTATGCCTTCTCTGTTCTTCCCTAACTCTCCACCTAAACATTGTTGAGGTTATATTGTGGAACCATCTCTGCACTAATATTTCCATATCTGCTTCTAAAACTCGATAAATAATTTTATAACATTAAACACATCATGATCTTAATGATATAATATTCAGTATAATGAAATAATTTGGAGAAGAAAATTGCTAATGATTATAAAACAAATACATTAAAAAAATGCCTTCCATTTGTAATTATCCTATGTGTTTTCACAAATAGTCCAGTTATCTTAAAGGCAGAAAACAGTATAACTTATCAGCTGAATCAAAAGAAGCATAATAATGAGCTATAAAGGAAATGGAGAAAACATTTCTGGAGTTTTTTAAGTATAAATTTTCAGTTCAGTTCAGTTCAGTTCAGTCGCTCAGTCGTGTCCCACTCTTTGCGACTCCATGAATCGCAGCACTCCAGGCCTCCCTGTCCATCACCAACTCCCGGAGTTCACTCAGACTCACATCCATTGAGTCAGTGATGCCATCCAGCCATCTCATCCTCTGTCGCCTCCTTCTCCTCCTGCCCCCAATCCCTCCCAGCAACAGAGTCTTTTCCAATGAGTCCACTCTTCGCATGAGGTGTCCAAAGTACTGGAGTTTCAGCTTTAGCATCATTCCTTCCAAAGAAATCCCAGGGCTGATCTCCTTCAGAATGGACTGGTTGGATCTCCTTGCAGTCCAAGGGACTCTCAAAAGTCCTCTCCAACACCACAGTTCAAAAGCATCAATTCTCCAGCGCTCAGCCTTCTTCACAGTCCAACTCTCACATTCATACATGACCACTGGAAAAACCATAGCCTTGACTAGATGGACCTTAGTCGGCAAAGTAATGTCTCTGCTTTTGATATGCTATCCAGGTTGGTCGTAACTTTTCTTCCAAGGAGTAAGTGTCTTTTAATTTCATGACTGCAATCACCATCTGCAGTGATTTTGGAGCCAAGAAAATAAAGTCTGACACTGTTTCCCCATCTATTTGCCATGAAGTGATGGGACTGGCTGCCACGATCTTCGTTTTCTGGATGTTGAGCTTTAAGCCAGCTTTTTTACTCTCCACTTTCACTTTCATCAAGAGGCTTTTTAGTTCCTCTTCACTTTCTGCCATAAGAGTGATGTCATCTGCATATCTGGGGTTATTGCTATTTCTCCCAGCAATCTTGATTCCAGTGTGTGTTTCTTCCAGCCCAGCGTTTCTCATGATATACTCTGCATATAAGTTAAGTAAGCAGGGTGACAATATACAGCCTTGACGGACTCCTTTTCCTATTTGAAACCAGTCTGTTGTTCCATGTCCAGTTCTAACTGTTGCTTCCTGACCTGCATACAGAGTTCTCAAGAGGCAGGTCAGGTGGTCTGGTATTCCCATCTCTTTCAGAAGTTTCCACAGTTTATTGTGATCCACACAGTCAAAGGCTTTGGCATAGTCCATAAAGCATAAATAGATGTTTTTCTGGAACTCTCTTGCTTTTTCCATGATCCAGTGGATGTTGGCAATTTGATCTCTGGTTCCTCTGCCTTTTCTAAAACCAGCTTGAACATCAGGAATTTCATGGTTCACGTATTCCTGAAGCCTGGCTTGGAGAATTTTGAGAATTACTTTACTAGCATGTGAGACGAGTGCAATTGTGCGGTAGTTTGAGCACTCTTTGGCATTGCCTCTCTTTGGGATTGGAATGAAAACTGACCTTTTCCAGTCCTGTAGCCACTGCTGAGTTTTCCAAATTTGCTGGCATATTGAGTGCAGCACTTTCACAGCATCATCTTTCAGGATTTGAAATAGCTCAACTAGAATTCCATTACCTCCACTAGCTTTGTTTGTAGTGATGTTTTCTAAGGCCCACTTGACTTCACTTTCCAGGATGTCTGGCTCTAGATGAATGATCACACCATCATGATTATCTGGGTCATGAAGATCTTTTTTGTACATTCTTCTGTGTATTCTTGCCACCTCTTCTTAATATCTTCTGCTTCTGTTAGGTCCATACCATTTCTGTCCTTTATCAAGCCCATCTTTGCATGAAATGTTCCCTTGGTATCTCCAATTTTCTTGAAGAGATCTCTAGTCTTTCCCATTCTGTTCTTTTCCTCTATTCCTTTGCATTGATTGCTGAAGAAGGCTTTCTTATCTCTTCTTGAAATTAAAAGACATCAAAAGGAATGTTATGGTACCAACATAGAAATTACAGGTGCTTCTATTTTGTTGATTTGTATTATATTTCTACAATTAATATAGAGTTCTTTGTAATATAAAGTAAAGTGTATATTATAATAAGCATATAAGTGTATATTATAATATTTATATATTATAAATACACAGGTAGGGGAAATCTCTGCATAGGCTAAGCATAGCAACTTCAACTGAACAAACTGAATAGCTTAGTTTCTGATAGAGAAAAAGGAGAAATACAAAGAATTGTATAGTTGCAGTAAGTACATTAATTCTTCAAGAAAGACACACATGATCCTGGTAAAAGACCCAAAAGAAAGTTATTACGCACATAGATGTACATGCAATGGTAATGGAAAACATAATGGATGTCATTTACACATATATGTATACGTAGGGAAAACCACTAGACCATTCAGGTATGACCTAAATCAAATCCCTTATGATTATACAGTGGAAGTGAGAAATAGATTGAAGGGATTATATCTGATAGACAGAGTACCTGAAGAACTATGGATGGAGGTTTGTGACATTGTACAGGTGGTAGTGATCAAGACAATCACCAAGAAAAAGAAATGCAAAATGGCTGTCTGAGAAGGCCTTACAAATAGCTGAGAAAAGAAGAGACGCTAAAGACAAAGGAGAAAAGGAAAGATACACCCATTTGAATGAAGAGTTCCAAAGAATAGCAAGGAGAGATAAGAAAGCCTTCCTCAGTGATCAATCCAAAAAATAGAGGAAACAATAGAATTGGAAAGACTAGAGACCTCTTCAAGAAAATTAGAGACACCAAGGGAACATTTCATGCAAAGAAGGGCACAATAAAGGACAGAAATGGTATGGACCTAACAGAAGCAAAAGATATTAAGAAGAGGTGGCAAGAATACACAGAACTGTACAAAAATGACCATGACCCAGATCATCATGATGGTGTGATCATTCACCTTGAGCCAAACATCCTAGAAGGCAAAGTTAAGTGGGCCTTAGGAAGCATCACTACGAACAAATCTAGTGGAGGCAATAGAATTCCAGTTGAGATATTTCAAATCCTAAAAGACAGTGCTGTCCAAGTGCTGCACTGAATATGCCAGCAAATTTGGAAAACTCAGCAGTGGCCACAGGACTGGAAAAGGTCAGTTTTTATCCCAATCCCAAAAAAAGGCAATGCCAAAGAATGCTCAAACTACCGCACAATTGCACTCCTCTCACACGCTAGCAAAGTAATGCTCAAAATTCTCCAAACCAGGCTTCAACAATATGCGAACAGGGAACTTCCAGATGTTCAACCTGGTTTTAGGAAATGCAGAGGAACCAGAGATCAAATTGCCAACATCTGCTGGGTCATCAAAAAAGCAAGAGAGTTCCAGAAAAACATCTACTTCTGCTTTATTGACTATGCCAAAGCCTTTGACTGTGTGAATCACCACAAACTGTGGAAAATTCTTCAAGAGATGGGAATACCAGACCACATTACCCACTTCCCAAGAAATTTTATGCAGGTCAAGAAGCAGCAGTTAGAACTGGATATGGAACAACAGATTGCTTCCAAATCAGGAAAGGAGTATGTCAAGGCTATCTATTGTCACCCTGCTTATTTAACTTATATGCAAAATACATCATGCAAAATACTGGGCTGGATGAAGCACAAGCTGGAATCAAGATTGCTGGGATAAATATCAATAACCTCAGATACACAAATGACACCACCCTTATGGCAAAAAGTGACAAAGACTAAAGAGCCTCTTGATGAAAGTGAAAGAGGAGAGTGAAAAAGCTGGCTTAAAACTCTGCATTCAAAAAACGAAGATCATGGCAACTGGTCCCATCACTTCATGGCAAATAGATGGGGAAACAATGGAAACAGTGACAGACTTTATTTTGGGGGGCTCCAAAATCACTGCAGATGGTGACTGCAGCCATGAAATTAAAAGATGCTTGCTCCTTGAAAGAAAAGCTATGACCAACCTAGACAGCATATTCAAAAGCAGAAACATTACTTTGCTGACAAAGGTCCATCTAGTCAAAGCTATGGTTTTTCCAGTAGTCATGTATGGATGTGAGTGTTGGATTATAAAGAAAGCTGAGTGCCGAAGAATTGATGCTTTTTAACTGCGGTGTTGGAGGAGACTCTTGAGAGTCCCTTGGACTGCTAGGAGATCCAACCAGTCCATCTGAAAGGAAATCAGTCCTGAATATTCATCGGAAGGACTGATGCTGAAGCTGAAACTCCAATACCTTGGCCACCTGATGAGAAGAACTGACTCACTGGAAAAGACCCTGACGCTGGGAAAGATTGAAGGCAGGAGGAGAAGGCGACAACAGACATGGTTGGATGGCATCACCGACTCGATGGATGTGAGTTTGAGTCAACTCTGGGGGTTGGTGATGGACAGGGAGACCTGGCATGCTGCAGTCCATGGGTCGCAAAGAGTCAGACAGGAATGAGCGAATGAACTGAACTGAATAGAAATGGAAAACATAATGGATGTGTTTTACTGTTGTTCAGTCACTAAGTTCTGTGTAGCCCACTAGGCTCCTCTGTCCATGGCGTTTTTCTAGGAAAGAATAATGGAGTAGGTTGCCATTTCCTACTCCAGCGGATCTTTCTGACCCACGGATAGAACCGACATCTCCTGCCTCTCTTGCATTGCAGGGAGATTCTTTACCACTGAGAAGCATTCTAAAAGGTGGAGAAATAGTTTCATATGTGCTTTCTTATAACTATAGTATAAATAAATAGCATGACAAATTTAATAAGAAAAGTTTCTACTATGTGTTATATTTAAACATATAAAGTATTTTTATTAGTTCTGTAGCCACAAGCTTATTGATTCTCCTAAAGACATCTAGGAGATTTGAAAAATATTTTCTTGCATTGTGACTACAAAGTATACTTTGGTTAACTTTATATTTCCAGCTTCTCAGAATTCTGTCACTGATCAATTAATTAGCTCTTTTATTTATGGCAAAAACAACTGGAAGATCTAACTTAAAACTGATATTTAACTTCATGAGTAGTTTAACTTTTACAAATGTTTAAATATTTAGATGCACAAAGAATACATCAATTTGTGGCTTTAAATAATTTGCTTTCAATGAAAAATGTCTGTAGTAGTTGAAATTATGAAGGATAATCAAAATATTATTCCTAAAATATTTTGAACATTATTTATCATTGGACTCAGAGAAGGCAATGGCAACCCACTCCAGCACTCTTGCCTGGAAAATCCTGTGGACGGAGGAGCCTGGTGGGCTGCCATCTATGGGGTCGCACAGATTCACCCACAACTGAAGCAACTTAGCAGGAGGAGCAGCATCATTGGACCGCAGTTAAATTACAAATGGTACACCATAAACTGTTATAATTCACTACTTATATTTGATGAATTATCATGGTGCTTAAACTTCAGCAAAACTGCCTTTTTCAGTGATACTAATACCACTTACCACTTACTTATGTACAAATCACAGAGGCTGAAAGACCAGGTTCTGAAATAAGACTTTTTGTCTTCAAGCCTTGCATTACACTTACTGTTCATATTAGTAAAATGATAACTGAAGAAAATTATTAAATGCTCTGTGACTGTTTCCTTGTCTATAAAAACTAGTGACAAATAGCAAGATGTATTCCAAGAGTTATTGTATGGAAACAAGTGATATATAGATAAGACACTTAAAATGTTATCTAGCACATGTAACCAATGTTACTATTCAGTTCAGTTCAGTTCAATCACTCAGTCGTGTCCGACTCCTTGCGACCCCATGAATCGCAGCACGCCAGGCCACCCTGTCCATCACCAACTCCCGGAGTTCACTCAGACTCACAAGCATCGAGTCAGTGATGCCATCCAGCCATCTCATTCTCTATCGTCCCCTTCTCCTCCTGCCCCCAATCCCTCCCAGCATCAGAGTTTTTTCCAGTGAGTCAACTCTTCGCGTGAGGTAGCCAAAGTACTGGAGTTTCAACTTCAGCATCATTCCTTCCAAAGAAATCCCAAGGCTGATCTCCTTCAGAATGGACTAGTTGGATCTCCTTGGAGTCCAAGGGACTCTCAAAAGTCTTCTCCAACACCACAGTTCAAAAGCATCAATTCTTCGGCACTCAGCTTTCTTCACAGTCCAACTCTCACATCCCTACATGACCACTGGAAAAACCATAGCCTTGACTAGATAGACCTTTGTTGGCAAAGCAATGTCTCTGCTTTTAAATATGCTATCTAGGTTGGTCATAACTTTTCTTCCAAGGAGTAAGCATCTTTTAATTTCATGGCTACAGTCACCATCTGCAGTGCTTTTGGAGCCCCTCAAAATAAAGTCTGACACTGTTTCTACTGTTTCCCCATCTATTTCCCATGAAGTGGGAACAGATGTCATGATCTTCGTTTTCTGAATGTTGAGCTTTAAGCCAGCTTTTTCACTCTCCACTTTCACTTTCACCAAGAGGCTTTTTAGTTCCTCTTCACTTCCTGCCATAAGGATGGTGTCATCTGCATATCTGAGGTTATTGATATTTCTCCCAGCAATCTTGATTCCAGCTTGTGCTTCTTCCAGCCCAGCTTACTACCATATAAATTTAATTATAAAATATTCCAGAAGGGCAGTGTTTGTATGACATAAGTAGCAAGGACATTTTAAGAGAGATGAACTGTGAAAGAGTTCAGCATTGGGGTTTCAGACCAGAAAAAGCAGAGGATTTGCAAAAACTTCCTATAAACTGCAGTGTTTAAAATCACTTTTTAAGAATGGGTAGGTAATTCAGATCTGAAGATCACACTGAGGAATGGCCTAGGGCATGTGTGAAAATTCACAAATGCTTCTCGAGAAGAGTCGATAGGCTCAGAGCTGTGCTTTAGGATGAACACTGGTTAGAGTTTCATTCTCAGTGCAGGTCCTCTGAGAGCTTCTATAAACTCCATCCCAACTTCCAGGGTGGACAAGTGAGGCAGGATCCCCACCTGCGCTCCCTGGCACAATTTATCTCTCTCTCAGAGTGACTGATTCAGGGTTGGTACAAGACCCAAGCTGTTCAGGTGAGTCAGTAACGGGAATTATCAGAATTACTTGGGGGAAAATGTTCATAGCAGCACTATTCACAATAGCCAAGACATGGAAACAACCTAAATGTCCATAGATAAATAAATGGAAAAAGAACATGTAGTGTATAAACACACATACAATGGAATAGTAGTCAGCCATTAAAAAGAATGAAATAACACCATATATAGCAACATGGAGGGACCTAGAGATCAACATACTAAGTCAGAAAGAGCAATACCATATGACAGTACTTATATGTGGAATCTAAAATATGACACAAATGAACTTATCCATGAAACAAAAACAGACTCACAGACATAAGAACAGAGTGTGATTTGCCAAGTGGGAGAGGGGCTGGGAAAGGGATGGATTGGGAGTTTGGAATTAGCAGGTGCAAACTATTCTATACAGAATGATAAACAATATGGTCCTACTGTATAGCACAAAGAACTATATTTGATAAACCATAATGAAAAAGATGAAAAGGATGTACATATATATATATACACATATATATGTATAACTGAACCACCTTGTTGTATAGTAGAAATGAACACAACATTGTAAATCAACTATACTTCAATAACATAAATTAAAAAAAAAAACAGGAATTACTTGAGGGGAAAGTGTTTCTTTTCACTGTTCTTTTTAAGCAGATAAGAGGTTAAGGCTAGGGTTATACTGAGCTATCCCTGTCATTATTACAAGGGAGCATTACTGTATGTAAAGTCCAGCAGAACCAGGCTAGAAACTCGCACTTTTATTAACAACATGTGAACACACTGAATTAACATCATGTAAGCACCTAGACATTAAAAAAATTCAGATAAATGAAACCTCCAAATCCTCTTTTTTTCAAAAACTAAGCTTCTTGGTACTTGTTTCTTAAAAATTAAGAGTCCTGAAAATACAGTTCTGCTCAGACATTGTATTTCCTTTGGGTGATTTGATTTAGAATGCTTCTATGTCCAAACTCCAAGGGAAGAGTTTGCTGTGACTGTGATGTCTGACCTGGGCAATGAAGGGAATTTGTAGTGCCGTTCAGGCCACATGTGTGTCCACTGTGGTCTATACTTGTGCTGTCCTATACGATAGTTACTAGCTAGCTGCATGTGAATATTTAATCTAAATTTAAAATTTGTCAATGAATATTCATCTCCTCAGCCACACCAGCTATATCGTATGTTCAACTTCAGGTGGCTACATTTGCTTAGTGGTTACTGAATTGCACAGTGCAGACACAGAACTTTTCCCAGTATTATAGAAAAATATTTTTAGCAGGACTAGTCTAAACTATTTTTTAAAAACCACATATGCACATCTGCCGCTGAAGTCATGTCCAACTTTTTGAGACCCCATGGACTGCAGCACACCAGGCTCCTCTGTCCTCCACCATCTCCAGATAGCAGGCTAATAAATTATTTCTGAGAATTTCTTTTGTGTTACCTACTTCAAAACAAATATAATAAAATTAATATAGAAAATTTCAATTAAATACACTGAAAGCTTAACTAAAAAATAATTAATATATCAATGTCTTCTCTTATCTACATTCTTCAGATGGTCTGGATCTTTGCTTTCACTCACTTCAATTCAGTTGCTCAGTTGTGTCCAATCCTTTGTGATGCCATGGACTGCAGCATGCCAGGCTTCCCTGCCCATCACAAACTCCTGGAGCTTACTGAAACTCACGTCTATTGAGTCAGTGATGCCATCCAACCATCTCACTAAGAATGTTTAGAATGTGTAAATATGAAACAGTAGTTTCGCAAGAAGTAAGGTGGTTCAAAAATATAAATTAAATGAATTGTCAATCAACATGGGTCTCACTATGAGGACTGTGAGCTTCTTAATGGCAAAAAATCCTTTGTTACTCATATTAATTTATTTATATACACCCAAAGGGCCAGCACAAAGTGTGGTTTGTCAGATAAGGAATGAAGATGTGACAAACACTCTTCAGGAACATTTTTTACCATCCAATTGGGAAGAACAAGATAAGAATGGGAGTATGAAATATGATACCTAATAACTGACATATGATTGTTAGTTTTTACAGCAAAAATTAAACTGAAAATGGAAGAGGTAAAGATAATGTCAGAATTTATAGCTTATGAAAAATATTTATCTTGTATATGGGTAGGTAGTAAAGAATGGAGGGAATCAGTATAAGTATTAAAATAATGATAAATGTTCAAAATCAAATGTTAATAATTTTATAAAATAAGAGATTGGTAAATTAAGGTCACTCAATGTAAAATCTAGCATGCCAGGGAAAAACTATTATTTTGTGCTACCTTAAATACTAATAAGAGTTTTGAGCAAACAGATAATGGTTTCCGGCAGATTTCTTTGCCATCAAGGAATACTTCTATTCCAAAGAAACTCAGTAGGTGGCTAAACTTACCAATATTTCATAATTTATTTTTTCATCTTTTAATTTATTTCATTAGATATGTCTAAAGATACATAAATTCATATATTTGTATGGAATATTTTCCCAGTACTTCAAGTTATATAACTGTGAATATTACAGATTAGGAGTCACTTTTCAATCATTCTCATGATTATACAACAGATGGCTAAATGCTTTTAAAGTCTTAATTATTATTTTTTGCCAATTTCTCATTCCAATCTTATCTAAAACATCCTGCATGTTTCTAAATGAGCATTTTATGGGGAGTGAAAAATATGTCATTAGACTTTGCTACAGTTAATTACAACAAATTTGAGATATAATTCTGCAAAAGCACCATCATTTATTTCTTATTTATATGTTCTTCATTAACATTTTCTTATCTTAATCTTCATGAAACATTATGATATGGTTCCTGTTTAAAATAGTATACAATATTAAGAATCAGTTGGTCCAAATTCGTCATTTATCCGAGAAATCTGAGCTACAAAATCATGATGTAATATATGTTCAAGGTCATACATTAGTGAGAGGGTTAAGATCACAACTCTAGACTGTTTTTGCCATTCCAATTATTTTACACTTATACTATGCTCAGTTCAGTCATGTCCAACTCTTTGTGACCCCTTGGACTGCAGCATGCCAGGCTTCTCTGTCTATCACCAACTTCCAGAGCTTGCTCAGACTCATGTCCATCAAGTTGGTGATGCCATCCAACCATCTCTGTTGTCCCCTTCTCCTCCTGCCTTCAATCTTTCCCAGCATCAGGGTCTTTTCAAATGAGTCAACTCTTCACATCAGACAGCTGAAGTACTGGAGTTTCAGCTTCAGCATCAGTCCTTCCAATGAATATTCAGGACTGATTTCCTTTCGGATGGACTGGTTGGATCTCCTTGCAGCCCAAGGGACTCTCAAGAGTCTCCTCCAACACCACAGGTCAAAAGCATCAATTCTTCGGCACTCAGCTTTCTTTATTATCCAACTCTCACATCCATACATGACTTCTGGAAAAACTATAGCTTTGACTAGATAGACCTTTGTCAGCAAAGTAATGTCTCTGCTTTTTAATATGCTGTCTAGATTGGTCATAACTTTCCTTCCAAGGAGTAAGCGTCTTTTAGTATCATGGCTGCAGTCACCATCTGCAGTGATTTTGGAGCCCCAAAATAATAAAGTCTGTCACTGTTTCCATTGTTTCTCCATCTATTTGCCATGAAGTGATGGGACCAGATATCATGATCTTAGTTTTCCAAATGTTGAGTTATAAGCCAACTTTTTCACTCTCCTCTTTTCCTTTCATTAAGAGGCTCTTTAGTATGCAGCTGCTACTAATAATTCCTATTACTAATGTCACACCATTATTCCCAATAACTCAAACAGGCAATACGTACAGAGACTCTGTTATATGTCAGGCACTGTGCTGGGCACCTTCACGAAATATGTTTTTGCTTATCATAATCCTGAAAGCCAAATATTTTCCATTCCTGACACTTTAAAAATTGAGGCTCAGAGAAGTCCTGTGACTTGCCTGTAGTCACACAGCTCTAGCTGGTAGTGCCATTCTAGAATTCTAAGCCAAATATTTCTAACTCCAAACCGTGAGATTATTTTCCAAGCTCTGTATTTCTAAGCTATATTAGCTTTTTCACACTAGTTCCCCCCACCCCTAGCAACCACACTAGTTTCTAATGGCAAATAATTTTAGATAGATGTTCAAAGTTCCCACTAAGCGGATTAATTATCAAACAATTTTCAATTGACACTTGGTCTTACCTCCAACTAGTTATCATACATACCACAAGCACAATCAATCTGTGAGACTAGTTTTCCATGTATTGAATTGTGAAACTTAAACTACTTGTCTTTTGTTTTAACATAACCATACATTTAACTTTTTAATAAAAAATTCTTAGGGACATTAATTTCTATTATGCTTTTCAGTGAAAAACCACATGTTATAAATTTGTACTCTTTTTATATTAAAAGATTCTTACTACTCTACACCATTTTATTCTTGGGTAAACACTATAGCACTTTATCCTGTGTAACAGATCACCTTGTACACCACTAAGGAAAAAAAATGCAAAAGTAAAAAAATATTGCTGGTTAAACTATAAAATATTATCTGTTAGATCCATTCAGATATGTTTGCTTAAAAAATGAGCAAACAAGTCAAATTATTATGCTGTACACTTCAAATTTTGAAGCATTACTAATATTGTGAACATTACTTTGCTAGCATGTGAGATGGGTGCAATTGTGCAGTAGTTTGAGCACTCTTTGGCATTGCCTTTCTTTGCGATTGGAATGAAAACTGACCTTTTCCAGTCCTGTAGCCACTGCTGAGTTTTCCAAATTTGTTGGCATATTGAGTGCAGCACTTTCACAGCATCATCTTTCAGGATTTGAAATAGCTCAACTGGAATTCCAGTACCTCCACTAGCTTTGTTTGTAGTGATGATTTCTAAGGCCCACTTGACTTTACATTCCAGGATGTCTGTCTCTAGTTGAGTGATCACACCATCGTGATTATCTTGGTCGTGAAGATCTTTTTTGTACAGTTCTTCTGTGTATTCTTGCCACCTCTTCTTAATATCTTCTGCTTCTGTTAGGTCCATACCATTTCTGTCCTTGATCAAGCCCATCTTTGCATGAAATGTTCCCTTGGTGTCTTTAATTTTCTTGAAGAGATCTCTAGTCTTTCCCATTCTGCTGTTTTCCTCTATTTCTTTGCATTGATCGCTGAGGAAGGCTTTCTTATCTCTTCTTGCTATTCTTTGGAACTCTGCATTCAGATGCTTATATCTTTCTTTTCTCCTTTGCTTTTCACTTCTCTTCTTTTCACAACTATTTGTAAGGCCTCTGCACACAGCCATTTTTCTTTTTTGCATTTCTTTTCCATGGGGAAGGTCTTGATCCCTGTCTCCTGTACAATGTCACAAACCTCCATCCACAGTTCATCAGGCACTCTATCTATCAGTTCTAGTCCCTTAAATCTATTTCTTACTTCTACTGTATAATCATAAGGGATTTGATTTCGGTCATACCTGAATGGTTTAGTGGTTTTCCCTACTTTCTTCAATTTGAGTCTGAATTTGGCAATAAGGAGTTCATGATCTGAGCCACAGTCAGCTCCTGGTCTTGTTTTTATTGACTGTATAGAGCTTCTCCATCTTTGGCCGCAAAGAATATAATCAATCTGATTTCGGTGTTGACCATCTGGTGATGTCCATGTGTAGAGTCTTCTCTTGTGTTGTTGCAATAGAGTGTCTGCTATGACCAGTGCGTTCTCTTGGCAAAACTCTATTACTTTACGCTAGTAAAGTAATGTTCAAAATTCTCTAAGCCAGGCTTTAGCAGTACATGAACCGTGAACTTCCAGATGTTCAAGCTGGTTTTAGAAAAGGCAGAGGAACCAGAGATCAAGTTGCCAACATCCGCTGGATCATAAAAAAGAAAGAGAGTTCCAGAAAAGCATCTATTTCTGCTTTATGGACTATGCCAAAGCCTTTCACTGTGTGGACCACAATAAACAGTGGAAAATTCTGAAAGAGATGGGAATACCAGACCACCTGACCTGCCTCTTGAGAAACCTGTATGCAAGTCAGGAAGCAACAGTTAGAACTGGACATGGAACAACAGACTGCTTCCAAATAGGAAAAGGAGTACGTCAAGGCTGTATATTGTCACCCTGCTTATTTAACTTTTATGCAGAGTATATCATGAGGAACGCTGGGCTGGAAGAAGCACAACCTGGAATCAAGATTGACAGAAGAAATATCAAAATAACCTCAGATATGCAGATGACACCACTCTTATGGCAGAAAGTAAAAAGGAACTAAAAAGCCTCTTGAAAGTGAAAGAGGAGAGTGAAAAAGTTGGCTTAAAGCTCAACGTTCAGAAAATGAAGATCATGACATCTCGTCCCATCACTTCATGGGAAATAGATGGGGAAACAGTGGAAACAGTGTCAGAGTTCATTTTTCTGGGCTCCAAAATCACTGCAGATGGTTACTGCAGCCATGAAATTAAAACACGCTTACTCCTTGAAAAGAAAGTTATGACCAACCTAGACAGCATATTCAAAAGCAGAGCCATTACTTTGCCGATTAAGGTCCATGTAGTCAAGGCTATGGTTTTTCCTGTGGTCATGTATGGATGTGAGATTTGGACTGTGAAGAAAGCTGAGTGCCGAAGAATTGATGCTTTTGAACTGCAGTGTTGGAGAAGACTCTTGAGAGTCCCTTGGACTGCAAGGAGATCCAACCAATCCATTCTGAAGGAGATCAACCCTGGGATTTCTTTGGAAGGTATGATGCTAAAGCTGAAACTCCAATACTTCGGCCACCTCATGTGAAGAGTTGACTCACTGGAAAAGACTCTTATGCTGGGAGGGTTTGAGGGCAGGAGGAGAAGGGGACGACAGAGGATGAGATGGCTGGATGGCATCACTGACTCGATGGACGTGAGTCTGAGTGAACTCCGGGAGTTGGTGATGGACAGGGAGGCCTGGCGTGCTGCGATTCATGGGGTCGCAAAGAGTCAGACACAGTTGAGCGACTAAACTGAACTCAACTGAACACTTCAAATTTACACAGTGCTGTGAGTTACATTTTAACAAAACTGGAAGAAAGAGTGCATATCAAAGAAATATAGTAGCTGCAAATTGCTAACTTTTCATAATCTAAAGGATCAAATCTATCAAAAAGGGTCCTTTTAAAATATAATATTGCTATGTAAAAAAATAAATCCTATTTTTAGAAAGAATTGATTTTTCTAATTTTTGGAGGGCCAAAAATTGGTTTGTCTTACCTTCTCAAACCTCTAGCATTTGATATGAAAAGAAAGGTAAGAAAAACACAGGGGGAAAAGTCCTTATTATTCTCAAGTCTTGCTCACAGAGTAGCTTATGCTCTGTTCCATTACAATATTTCATCAAATTCATTCTCAAAGTAGTAAAAACCAATGGAGTGTTTGATTCCTATTAAGGAGAAGAGAAAGATGACATATAGAAGAGGGTACAGAATAAAATACAATAGAATTAAACACTGGGCAAAGATTTTAGCATAAAGTACAACCTTCCTTTCAAAATGTGATTTAAAAATTATTTTAGTCTATTCTCTTTGTCAGTTTTTTCAGTACATGGATTTGTTAGTCATGACCACACTGAGAAGGGGAGTCAAACACTGATAACTTATAATCTTATAAAAAAATTATTATAATTAATTGGTAAAAAATATATTGTTTAAATATGAATCTGTCACCTTAAAAACTGCAAAGTTGTATTTTTAAAATTTTTTGAAAATGCTTTACTGATTTAAAAGTTATGGAGAATCTTTTATATACATTTGTAACAGATAAAAATAAACCAGATTACAAATCCTTTTTCTTTCTTTTTAAAGCAAACCATGTACCAAGTTTCTGGTTCAAATTTTGTAGGATAAGTTAAATTGTATTCTATTAACCAATATGAGTGTATTTCTGTAAGTATAGTTATGCTGGAATGAAGTTTTGTTTTTTTTTTTAATAGTGAATGGGTGGCTGCCTTTTGGTATCAACTACAACATGTCAAAAGCTTGGAAACCTTCACTGCCATCCTCACCACAAGAAGAAAGCTGAGCAGATTAAAACCAAAGCAATTTTCTTAGATTCATCAGAGAACTTGGTCTCAGAGCAAACTGTCATTTCAAAATCAGGAGAGACTGAAAAATAACAAAAATCATAGCTGAGATCAGTTAATGGAGAAGAGAAGCTACCAGAGCCAGGAACTGGTAGGAACACCCAGATGTTAATTTTGATGAGTTACTGGAGGGTGAGTGTGGACTAGCTTGAGAGTTAAAAATCCCAGGGGCCCAGTCTCAGCAGGGAAGAGTACATATTCAGAGGTTTTATTTACAAGAACCCAACCATGTTCTCTAAGTGAAGATAGTGAAGAATCCCCTCTTGTCTATGTGATTATAGGGAACAGAGGTGAAGGGGGAAAGAAAAGCAGCCATTTTGAAATATGTCCAGTAAAAAAGTACAGATATAAAATATACCCAGAGTATTCTACATAACAAAACCTGCCCTCCAAGGGAAACTATTTACTAGAACTTTATTTGACCTCGCTGCTGCTGCTGCTAAGTCGCTTCAGTTGTGTCCGACTCTGTGTGACCCCATAGACGGCAGCCCACCAGGCTCCCCCATCCCCGGGATTCTCCAGGCAAGAACATTGGAATGGGTTGCCATTTCCTGCTCCAATGCATGAAAGTGAAAAGTGAAAGTGAAGTTGCTCAGTTGTGTCTGACTCTTTGTGATCTCATGATCTGCAGCCGCCAGGCTCCTCCATCCATGGGATTTTCTAGGCAAGAGTACTGGAGTGGGTTGCCATTGCCTTCTCCATATTTGACCTTCAGTTCAGTTCAGTTCAGTTGCTCAGTCATGTCTGACTCTTTGCGACCCCATGAATCACAGCACGCCAGGCCTCCCTGTCCATCACCAACTCCCAGAGTTCACTCAGACTCACGTCCATCGAGTCAGTGATGCCATCCAGCCATCTCATCCTCTGTCATCCCCTTCTCCTCCTGCCCCCAATCCCTCCCAGCATCAGAGTCTTTTCCAATGAGTCAACTCTTCACATGAGGTGGCCAAAGTACTGGAGCTTCAGCTTTAGCATCATTCCTTCCAAAGAAATCCCAGGGTTGATCTCCTTCAGAATGGATTGGTTGGATCTCCTTGCAGTCCAAGGGACTCTCAAGAGTTTTCTCCAACACCACAGTTCAAAAGCATCAATTCTTCGGCGCTCAGCCTTCTTCACAGTCCAACTCTCACATCCATACATGACCACTGGAAAAACCATAGCCTTGACTAGACGGACCTTAGTCGGCAAAGAAATGTCTCTGCTTTTGAATATACTATCTAGGTTGGTCATAACTTTTCTTCCAAGGAGTAAGCGTCTTTTGATTTCATGGCTGCAGTCACCATCTGCAGTGATTTTGGAGCCCCAGAAAAGAGAAAGGCAATTAGGCAACTCTAGCCTCTTCTAGCTTTCCTATCTCACTTACATGGAAGACTTTTTAAAAAGCTAAGAAACAGCTCTAGAGTTCAAAGACCACAAACTCAGGGACCACTAAAAAACTGAGATTTAATTATAAAATTACAGAACACTGTCCTTCCCCAATGCCTTGGTTGTGATTGTGTGTAATTGCTCCGTCATGTCCAACTCTTTGTGACCCCATGAACTGTAGCCTGCTAAGCTCCTCTGTCCATGGGATTCTCCTGGCAAGAATACTGTAGTACGTTGTCATTTCCTCCTCCACGGGATATTCTCAACCCAGGAATCGAACCAGCGTCTCCTATGTCTCCTACAATGGCAGACGGATGCTTTACCCTTGAGCCATCTGGGTAGCCTCCAATGTCTATCGTCACATTAACAGGGTTCCAGTATAACAACAGTGGACTGCCAATGAGAGAGCACCAAGACACATTCTATTTATGAAAGAGTTCTTAGGGAAACCCCAAAATGGAGAAAGAAAAAAAAACAAAAACAACAAACAAACTGCCACCAAGGAAACTAGAAGAAACCCAAGCCATGGCACCTACATCCACTGCAAACATTAAATGTAGCCATATTAACATAAAATCTCACACAGAAAGCCTAACTAGTCAATTTCTAATATATCATGTCCAGCTTTCAACAAAAAGTTGGAAAACATGCTAAAAATGAAGAGAAAACAGTCTGAAGAGATAAGGCAAGCATCACACCAGCCTCAGTTATGACAAAGATTTTGGAATTATCAAACAGAGAACTTAAAATATCTGTGAGTAATATGTTAAGGGCTCTAATAGAAAAGGTTGACAATCCATAAGAATATATTAGTAACTGTAAGCAGAGAGGTAGAAACACTAAGAAAGTACCAAAAGGAAATAAATGCCTGAGATCAAAAGTATAGAATGAAGAATGCCTTTTAATAAGGCTCAACAAGAAACTGGACACAACTGAGAAAAGAATCAACGACCTTAAAGACATGTCAATAGAAACTTCTGAAGTCGATGGGCAAAAAAAAAAAAAAAAAAAAAGAATGAACAAAATACTTGCCAGTCTGGGACAATTGCAAAAGACATAACACATGCATAATGGGGAACCGATAACATTAAAGAAAAAAGCAGAAGACTGTTTGAGCAATAGCTGGAATACACAGACAAGCTCTCAAGCTAGGAGTCTCAGGGAACATGAAACAGTATAAATACCAAACATCAGACTCCTGGGCACATCATATTCAAACAGTAGAAAACCAAAAACAAAGAATATCTTCCATTAAACCAGAGGATGTTAGAAAGCATCTTGCCTCTGGATCAACAACAATAAGAACTGAATCAAATTTCTGGTCAGAAACCATGCAAGCAAGAAGAGAGTGAAGCATTTACAGTATTGCAAGGAAAAAATAATCAGCAACCAAGAATTCTGCATTCAGTGCAATTATCTGTTAAATATAAAGGAGAAATAAAAACTTTCTTAGACAAACAAGAATTAAGGAAATTTGTTAGCAGTAGAGCTGACTTGCAAGAAAGATTAAAAGTACTTTAGCAAGAAAGAAAAGGATATAAGTCAGAAACACAAAGCTATATAAAGGAAAAAATAAATGAAGATAAAACAAAATGTTTCTTTTTCTCATTTAAAAAAATTCTTTTAAATTGGAGGATAATTGCTTTCATATTGTCTTGGTTCCTGCCATACATCAACATGAATCAGACATAGGTATATATATGTTTGGGCTTCTCTGGTGGCTCCGAAGGTAAAGAATTTGCCTTCAATGCAGGAAACCTGTGCTCCATCCCTGGGAAGGGAAGATTCCCCGGAAAAGGAAATGGCTACCCACTCCAGTATTCTTGCCTGGAGAATTCCATGGACAGAGGAGCCTGGTGGGTACAGTCTATGGGGTCACAAAGATCTGGACACGACTGAGTGACTAACAGTAACTAGACATATATTCCTTCCCTTTTGAACCTGCCTCTAGTCTTCTTATTTTTAATTGATCTGACTATTCAAAATAATAATACCAACAATGTATTCAGTGACCTGTGAAAGTGAAATTAATGACAGCAAAATTATAGAAGATGGGAGAGAGGAATTGGGAATACTCTGTTTTAAGGTACCTATAGCCACAGAACAAGTATAGTGTTATTTGAAAATCGCTATAGATTTGCTACAAATGTGTACTTCAAACTCTAAGGAAACCATCAAAGAAAAAATTTAAAAGAGGTACAATTGATATGCTAAGACAGTAGAGAACATGGAATCATATACCATGCTCAGTTAAAACCAGAGAATAAAGAGGGGAAGATTTAAAAAAAATGATTAACTATAATGATTAGAATACAGTTATAAACAGGGCAGGTATTGATCCAATAATATCTATAAGCACTTTAAATGGGACTGATCTAACATACTAATTAAAGGAGACTTTCAGAGTGGATTAAGGGAAAAAAAAAGACCCTACTATACACTGTATATTGGAGAAGAAAATGGCAAACCACTCCAGTACTTCTGCCTAGAAAATCCCCATGGATAGCGGAGCCTGGCGGGCTACAGTCCATAGTGTCACAAGAGTTGGACAGGTCTTAGTGACTAAACCACCAGCATATACTATCAGAAAACCATTTTAAAAAGTGAGACACAGAGAGATTAATAGTAAACGGATGAGAAAGATTATACCACACTAAAACTAGGAAATAAAACCACAATGAAAAACCATTATATACCTATCCAGTTCAGTCGCTCATTGTGTCCGACTGTGACCACATGAATTTCAGCACACCAGACCTCCCTGTCCATCACCAGCTCCCCAAGTTCATTCAAACTCATGTCCATCGAGTCAGTGACGCCATCCAGGCATCTCATCCTCTGTTGTCCCCTTCTCCTCCTGCCCCCAATCCCTCCCAGCATCAGAGTCTTTTCCAATGAGTCAACTCTTCACATGAGGTGGCCAGTGTATTGGAGTTTTAGCTTTAACATCAGTCCTTACAACGAACACCCAGGACTGATCTCCTTTAGAATGGACTGGTTGGATCTCCTTGCAGTTCAAGGGACTCTCAAGAGTCTTCTCTAACATCACAGTTCAAAAGCATCAATTCTTTGGTGCTCAGCTTTCTTCACAGTCCAACTCTCACATCCATACACGACTCCTGGAAAAACCTTGACTACATGGACCTTTGTTGGCAAAGTAATGTTTCTGCTTTTCAATATGCTATCTAGGTTGGTCATAACTTTCCTTTCAAGGACTAAGCGTCTTTTAATTTCATGACTGCAATCACCATCTGCAGTGATTTTGGAGCCCCCCAAAATGAACTCTGACACTGTTTCCACTGTTTCCCTATCTATTTCCCATGAAGTGACGGGACCAGATGCCATGATCTTCGTTTTCTGAACGTTGAGCTTTAAGCCAACTTTTTCACTCTCTTCTTTCACTTTCATCAAGAGGCTTTTTAGTTCCTCTTTACTTTCTGCCATAAGAGTGGTGTCATCTGCATATCTAAGGTTATTGATACTTCTCCTGGCAATCTTGGTTCCAGCTTGTGCTTCCTCCAGCCCAGCATTTCTCATGATGTACTCTGCATAGAAGTTAAATAAACAGGGTGACAATATACAGCCTTGATGTACTCCTTTTCCTATTTGGAAGCAGTCTGTTGTTCCATGTCCAGTTCTAACTGTTGCTTCCTGACCTGCATACAGGTTTCTGAACAGGCCAGTCAGGTGGTCTGGTATTCCCATCTCTTGAAGAATTTTCCACAGTTTATTGTGATCTGCCTAGTCAAAGGCTTTGGCATAGTCAATAAAGCAGAAATACATATTTTTCTGGAACTCTCTTGCTTTTTCCATGATCCAGCGGATGTTGGCAATATATACCTATTAGAATGGTTAAAATTCAAAACACTAAATTGAAAATACCAAGTGCTGGCAAACTCTGATCCACTACTGGTAGATCTGATCCATTGCTGGTCAGAATTCAAAACAGTACAGCCCCTTCAGAATACAATTTGACAGTGTCTTACAAAACTACACATAGTCTTACTATAAAATCCACCTATTGCATGCTTAGGCTTTCATTTAACTAGCTGAAAATATACATCCACAGAAAAACCTACGTGTGAATGTTTAGGGCCACCTGATTCATAATTGCTAAAACTTGGAAGGAACCAGAACACCTTTCAACAGGTAAATGGTTAAACAAGATGTGGCTCCTCCCATGTAATGCATTATTATTCAGTACTAAAAAGGGCTTTCAAGCCACAAAACATGGAGGGATCATAAATACACATTGCCAAGTGAAAGAAGTTTGTCTGAAATGGCTACAGACTCTATGATTTCAAATATATGACATTCTACAGGTTGCAAATCCATAGAGACAGTGAAAATATAAGTGGTTATCGGGGGTTGGAGGATGGAGAGGTAAATATGTGGAGAGCAGAGGACTTTTAGGGTAGTGAAACTAGTTTGCATTATATTGTAATAGTGGATACATGGCATGACATTTTGCATTTGTCAAAATAACCACCAGGGAAGCACAGAGCAAACCTTAATATAAATTATGGGGAACATTAACAATAATGTACTGATAGGCATTCATTAATTGCACCAAAAATACCACAGTTCGCAAGATGTTAACAAGAGAGGAGACAATGGGACAGTGGAGAAAGTAATATGGGAATCGTCTGTACTATGGATCAATTTTTCTGTAAATCTAAAACTGTTCCAAAAATTAAAAGTGTATTGATTTTAAAATGAAGTCAATGGCAGAAATTAAAACTCTTTGTGACCCTAATGAGTACAGAGCATCAGTAAGAGCTCTTCCTATGGTGAAGGAAAGAAACAAGTCCACTGCTATTTTTGTACACCATACTAGGCTCCCAAATGCCAGATAATGTGCAAAGTTAACGAAAACCTTTATTCCCATCTTGACATTTAGCATTGCAAGAGGCAGAGAGCTTACAGTGAATACTTTTCTCTCTTTCTCCTCAGTTTTCTCATTTTATCAATAAGGTGGCAGAATACAAGTCTTTAAAAAGACTTTACACAACAATAAGCAATTCAGTTTTCACTGATGAAAATAAATGAAATTCAGTCTTTTATCAACTAGAAACAGTAGTAAAGAACGTTCCATCCATCTAAGCATTTCCTTAATCTTAGGTATGATTCTAAGTGCACGACATGTATTACTTAATTGAATCCTCAAAATAACTGTATGAACCAACAGCAATAATTATACCTATCTTACGGGTGACAGAAAGATGACCTAAAGAGATTAAAAATTTCCCAAGATTGAGAATCTGTATTTCAATCCAGTAGTATTCTTGCCTGGAGAATCCCAGAGATGGGGGAGCCCGGTGGGCTGCCGTCTATGGGGTCGCACAGAGTCGGACACGACTGAAGTGACTTAGCAGCAGTGGATTCAAAGCCTGTGTTACTGTGCCACGTGCACGTGTGCTAAGTCACTTCAGTTGTGTCCGACTGCCAGGCTCCTCTGTCCATGGGGTTCTCCAGGCAAGAATACTGGAGTGGGTTGTCATGCCCTCCTCCAGGGGATTTCCCTGACCCAGAGATCAAACCCATGTCTCTTAAGTCTAAGGTATTGGCAGATGGGTTCTTTACCACTAGCGCCACCTGGGAAGCCCCAGTGCTTCTCAATTCTGGAGAAACTGTTATAAGACTGATCAGAAAGAGAATATTTCAATCACTGTAAGCAAGAGCCACTACAATAGAACTAAGCTAGAGTACTAAAATATATAAAAATACCCAGTCTTAGTCAATCTAGAATAAGATTCTGAGTGAATATCTGTATGAACATAAGTGCTATCTTAGTGAAATCTGTGCAGAAATGTGTGTGCATGTCCATGGGTGCACATGCACGTGTGTTTGTGTATTATGAGAAAAACATAGAACTAGAAAAAGGAAGAGAGAAAAACAGAGCAAGAGAGATTTTAAAACATTGTTTAAAAATCTCCTTGCACTAATTCTGGATTACAATAACTTGAAAAGGTCACCAAGGTACCACTACATAACTTCTAACTGCTATACTGAGGGAGATTTATAAAGTTATATGTCTCATCTCTGCCTTCTTTCCAATTACTCAGTGTGGAAAATGACACTGGCCTTCCAAAACCTTAACTTATGTTTGGACCCCTTCCATCTTTGAGTCTTATTCTACTGTTGCTGACCATTAAAAGAATATTTCAGTGGGGCTGGAACAGCCTTACTAGCCCAAGCCAAGCTTTAGCTTTATATGGCTTGTGCTCTTTAAGAGGTTTAATCTAGCCAGCCAGCTCACTTTGTTCAGAAGTATTAAATGGAAAGACTGTAACATTCAAAGTGAGGCAAAGTTCACTGGGTCAGACCCCAATAATATAATGGAGCATAAAACCTCTAGAATTTTTTATCATAATATTTTATGAAACATATGCACACAGTCATTGGAAAAGAATCCAGTTCAAATGGTTTTGAAGGTCAGTTCAAAGTCACTGCATATGTAGTATCTCTGTGGGAAATATGTTCTATTTTAGAAGTAGCTGGACCCAGAAGCTTCCTTTCCCTATTTTACAGTTTGTTATCAGTCCAGCAGTGTATTATACTGGCAAAAACAAAACAAAACAAAACAAAACAACAAAAAAACCCACCTACTACCATATGATATAATTTGCAGCCAAAAAAACCTAAAGTTCAGCAAAATAATACAAATTTCAGAATCAACTAATTCTTATGTTAAACACAGGCCATCAGAGGGTAATTCTAAGAGGGAACACTTATTTAAGTGTGGGCAATAAACATAAAAATTAAAAACAATTATTTTATTCTCAACTTCATTTGAAAGCCTTTGACATTCATTGTTAGGAAAAGAGTTAAAGACTCTCAATTCCTGTATTTCAAAGAAAACTGAAATAGGAACTGAGTAGAGCTAACATTCACAGAATTCTGAGGTTTCCAAAAAACCCAAAAGGTAAGAGCAACTGTGCTTCTCCTTAGGGGAAGGAAGTAAAGGTCCACTTTGCATGACAAAGGTCAGATTTCTGCAGGCAAATGAGACTTCTGTAGTTGACTGTTCCTAGGCTCCCCCTGTCTGGCTGAGTCCTAAGAGGTCAGGAGAGGTTCTGAATTTAGCTCACTGCTTTGGGAACACCCCTGGGGCCACTTGATTCATTTTAAGGTCATTAAGACTTTCCTTACTCCGGTTCCAGCTTTAGTTCCTTAAAATCTTCCTAGTGTATACTAGCAATTCAGCACCAATGTAGGTTAAAAAGAAAATGAAAGCATTTAGTATTATATGCAGATCAAAAAGACAGAATCCTCTTACCAACTTCTTTTAAATCAAGTAGACCTCAGAGAGTGATAACCAGGCATCCACAGAAAAGTGAGACTATTACAGCTGTCCTGGTATTTATACTATATGATCAATGACACTTCTCCAGATTTCATTTAATATGATGTAGCTTTATGTGAAAATTATCCCAAACAGTTTCCTCAATCACCACATATGTTTAATTATGATATTTTATTGCTTACTTTTTTGTAATAACTGTTGAGTCATTGAAATACAACAAATGCTGAAGTAAAAACTGTTATTTTACAGTACTTCAGTGCTTTTCTATTTAGTGGAAATATACATCTAAACTTTCTCACAGTGAACTGGAAATATACCAAATAGATTATACTTACAAAAGTTGGAAGACTTCCGCCTATTTGTAATTAATGAATGGTATCTCTAAGTATTTTAGAGAATCTGTAGAAAACATCTGTATTTAATTATATTATACTTTTCTCAGACAATGGGAATTGAACTAAGGAATATTTTGAAACTCCTGTAGAGATGTAAATGTATTAATGGCTTTTCAAGAACTTTATTGATATAATGTTGGAAATGTTTGGTTTTGTAGGTCAGCAGCCTTGACACTTTGTAAATAACAGATATTCCATATAAAGGGAAGAAACTTAAAATACTGGGAAAATACAGAAAATACATCACTAGAAAAGATGGGGGCTGTAACTTCCCACTATTATTAGATATCACATAAAGAGATACAGAAGATGAGTGGAATAACATTTTGTAACATATAAGCAGGATTTCTCTTTGAATTTTGTTGTGGGTTGAGAAATTCTACAAGAATAAATTCCTACTCCATCTTCAGAAGAAAAATACTAAATTGTTCTCATGGGAACAGTGGGACACAAGGAATGGGTTTTTAGTACTCGTCTTTAGGTATTGACAAAGATCAAATGTGCTTTCTGGATACTTACTGGCTCCAAATGCCACTACTTTTCAAAGTCAGTGTCAGTTCTGCAGTCAGTTTTCAATCTCCCAGTGGTAAGAATAAATTCAAAGGCTATGTGCACAGCGGGGTAGACGTCTTTCCCTCTGAATGTAACTGTATCACTCATCAGTAACCTCCTGCCATAAGGGGACTTGTGTTTTCTTTCCCTTTAGTGACTCCTCAGGCTCTTGAATGCCAGTCACTGCCCTGAGACCTGGGGCAATATTCACATAATCTCTGTCAATAGTTCCTACACATGCCATTGGTGCAACTAAATGTCAAGGCTGCAGATCAAAGTCCCCACATTCTAAAACCCATGTCCTTTATGGATCAATTTTCATAAACTATATGCCATGTTTTAGAAATATGTGGAGGCTCACTATTTGCTTTATTCCTTTTATCCCAGAGAAGTTTATTTATATGAAAAGTGATCTGATTGGTAGATAAGAGTGTGAAATTCTCATGCATTACATAAAACATTCTTTCCTTTGTATTTCCTTTTATTGAAGTATTTTACTCTATCTAGTATCTTAAAGTAGAAAGACAAAATCCTTTGGTCCATTAAAATAAAAAGGCATGAAATGCTTTGCAATACTTGGCCATCTTTCCCCAGTGCCTGGTACAATATGGGCTAGATGATAGAGCAAATTCTTACTAATGATTGATTTTATTTTTAAATATTCATTATGCTGGAAGTAAATTATATGACAGAAAACAACTTCAACATGTGTTTTTACAATCTATTTTCACTTCAATTATTCAAAATTGCTTGGGAAAATGAATATAATTATTGAAAACCATTTTTGTTCTATGTATTTTATATACAAATTACACCGACCTATACTTATTCAAGTAGATCTGAGTAAAATACAATGAACCAAACTATCTGCTTTGAATATCTTTCACATGAATTTTGGTTACATTTTTTAATTTAAAACTTTCTCTAAAGAACTATATTTAGAAAATATCAAAAGCTATACGACATCATGTATACAAATGCTATTTATGCTTATGCCTAGCTAAAGTTTAAATACATTATAGAGGAACAGAGCATATAACATATTAGATATGCACATGTCAGAGGGCGAAAAAGGAATATGGGAAAACAAATACAGGCCCTAAAGCCATAGAGTTGTTGACTACATTCCAAATTTATTCCAGACTCATCATCCCAGTTTCCCTAAGCAAATTTTAATACAATCACATGAGATTATTAGCTACAAAGCTTCACGATGACTTTTCCTATAATCTGTGAGACGTTCGGCAAGACACTTACTCAGAAGGTAAGCCTTGGCCTTGTCTGTTTTAGTAAACAATTACAGTTTAAGGTTTTTAAAAGTGTGAAGCAAAATAAGAATATTATTTCCATTTTTCTGGTAAATGAGTAAGGCTCAATATAAATCCAGATAATGGAGGAAACTACAGAGGTCCTCATTAATGGAGAAGATTTAAATTTTCTGAGAAATCAAGCTTCTATTTTATTTGATTCTCCTCTTCACTGCTAATAAGAAAATAATTTGTCTAAAATCTAAATGTGATTAATCAAACAGTTACTTTGATTATATATCAAAGGAATTGATATATTAACAGAAATAGGAGTGTGTGTGTATGCGTGCGTACATATTTGCTTCTGCTGAGGGCAGAGGTCGGAGAGTCTAATAGCTATGATTACAAATCCTTTGACATTCCTCTAGACATATGGCAAAATAAAACTACAGGAATGCAATGGAACAGCAAGTGAAGTCTTCTTGTGAAACTGACTTACCAGTTTTTCGAAGGGGGAAATCATCCTTTGCATCTTGTGCTCCGGGTAATGTGTATTTGTAGGATGGAGGTGTTCCACTCAGGGGTGGAGAGCTTTGATCCAATGACGTGTGGTGGGCAGCCCTAAAAAGAAAAAGAGGGCTCACCATTTGTCCTGGAGGTTTTACTGCACACTAGTCAGCAATAATCAGTTGCATGTGCTGCAACATGTATCTCAGCTGTGTTTATGCTCTTCCTTTTTAGTGTGTACCAACCACAGCCTCATGTAACCAAGTTCATTTTAGAAGTATGTTATAGAATGATGGAGGATGCCCAAGAATGCCCACTGTGTATTTGGTCATGGGGCCACATAGAAAAGTTTTCTTCATTAAAAGACAGAATTTCCAAAGAGCTTGAGTTTTGGTATCTGAGATTACTATGTGTGTTTTCTTAAGAGCCATATTAATGGAAAAGTCATCATCTGAATCCTTTTTGGTCAACTATGCAGAACAACCAAGGTAAAAGTAAACATAGAGAAGGACTTCAGTTTTTAGAAATTGCTAGGTAGTCCATGAAAGTACAGGGAGAGAGAGTACTATGCCAAGAGACCCAGGTTTCCTGACTTCAACAGCAGTTTCAAGGAAAAGACTGAAGACACATTCTTCTTTGTATGAAACTGAACTCTCAAAATTTGTTATCTTTCCCTGCATTAACACAAGTGAAAGAGATACAGCTGTGTCAGTGGAGAATAGTTCAGGACTGAACATAGACTACCTAGCCAATATAAACATTTATAATCATTATATATGAAGAAAACATTAGATAGGACATAGTATCAACACCATGATGATACTAGTATTATTTCTTTGAATCAACAATCTCAAGATAACTAGTGTGAGGATATTTCATCTGATCACGATTGGCAAAAAAAAGTATTAAGTTCAGATTTCATAAATTAATGACTTATGGCTAGCTATCCAGGAGTTGGATCCTACTGTTCAGTACAAAAAAAAAAAAAAGATTGCTAAGTAACATTGGAGAGCCATGTCGAATATACCCAAGGGAACAGCTAAAGAATTTTCAGCTGACAAGTTGTTTGCATGTAGCTGCTTCCCACTTTTAAAAAAAGGAATTATCTTTTCTTAAAAGAGGCTTTAACTTAGAAGGGATATGAATTAGTTATAAATTATATATGTAATTTTAGGTAATAAAACAAAATTTCTTTTTCAATATTTTTGATGTTGATTGAACATGTGGAAATTTTCTTCAGGGATTGGTTTTTCAAGTCAATTGACATGCATGATAAAAATTATGTAAATTATTAAAAATTATTTATATAGCATTCTGGAATCTGCCTTATTTACCTTTTTGTTTTTGGATGCAGAAATGGGAAGATACTTATAGGACAGAATTAGAAAAACAATAACTCTTTAAACAGAACTCCTGGCATACTTGAAATGTCAAGATAACAGAATATCAAATAATTCCAATAATCAAGCATTTACTCCCTTATCCTTATGATGTGAGTAATTAAAAATATGTAAGTATAAAATCCTAAACATATTTTATAAATATGAGAGGTGAAAGCGAAGTCACTCGGTTGTGTCTGACTCTTTATGACCCCATGGATTGTAGGCTACCAGGCTTCTTCATCCATGGGATTTTCCAGGCAAGAGTACTAGAGTGGGCTGCCACATCCTTCTCCAGGGGATTTTCCCAACCCAGGGATTGAACCCTGGTCTCCTGCATTGTAGGCAGATGCTTTTACCATCTGAGCCATCAGGGAAGAGATATGAGAGAGATGAAAGTATAATCTATTAGTCTATATTGAAATATGCTTTGCCTATCAGTTTTTCTCCTGATTTTTAAAAATACCACTTCCCTCATACTTTACAGAAAAAACTGTGTGTTGCACAGTATCTCTTCACTGGACTTGGAGAAACAAGGTTGCATAAAAAAACCATAATACCACAGTGTATTATGTAACAATTTATATGTTAAAAACCAATATACTCTCATTTTTCAGGGTGGGCAGGGCTAAACTGGTCACTAAAACTTAGATGTATCAGTCAGCTACTTTTCTTGTCTTCCCTTCTCTTCCTTCCTTTGTCTTCCTTTTCATTTTTTTAATTATGTCAAAAATCTTCTGGACTTTAAAAAAATAACTCAGATATCCATCTTATATAAAGCCAAGTAAAATAAAATCTCAACTAGCCAAATCTTCAGAAATTATTGTAAAGATAACAGATGTACCATCTGAGAATAGAAAAATGCAAAATATGAATTAATTTCTATGCCCCACCTTACATTTATCAGTTATTCATCTGGCAAAGAACATGCATAATACTTTCTAGCCCTCAAGGTGGTACTTGCTAACACTTATTTAAGAGCTAATCTCTGTTACACATTTTAGCACATTATTTTACAGGACCTTTCCAGAAATCCTCTTTTTTACAGAGAAATATTCCAAGCATTAGAGAATTCAAGGAACTTGCCCTCGGCCATATAGCTCAGAACTTGGCAGGCCAGGGATCTGTGCCCAGGTCAGCTGAATTGAGAACCTGTGATCTTTACCCCTGGGGATGAAGAAAGCCAAACGTTGAACATACGTGTACCAGAGCTTGGGATGGCGGCTCACGGAATGATTTTTTCCATTAGTTGGAGTGTCTTTTGTTGCTGATTTACTCAACAGGAATTCTTGAAGCTTCTGCTTTACTTCTGTACTTGCCACTGCCCCTGAAACACACACACACACAGAAACAGATGGTGATTTGGGGTTCTGTCTTTTCCTGCCTCTGGAATATTACTGGTCACAGCATATGAGTTTTCCTATTAAAAGAAAAAACGAGAGTCTAAACAGGCTTTAGAAAATGACATAGTAATGTTTCATAACTACTGCTTCAACTGCCAATTTTCAAAAGACCTCCGATGATTTAATTGCTTTTACAGAACGGGGATTCCCAGAATTAATAGTAGTTTTTTCCTAAGCTTTAAAAAATACTGCTGAGGAACGAAGCACTGTTTTTTAGTCAGGAATCTTGGGGGATGATAAGTGATTAAACACATTTAAATGAGCTCTTCTGAATTTCTAGTTTTCAAAAACCAACTTAAAAAAAAGAAAACTTTTGAGCGTTAAACAAATAAATAATGCTGACAATTTCAGTTCAAGTCATCACATTTTAAACCTTGCTACGACCTGATTTTGAACTGACCTCATGCAGGGGAATTATTTGGATCTGTCTCCCTCTTGTGGATAGTTTTCGTGTTTTTTTTTTTTTAAACACCAGTTCTACCTTAAATCTTTCCAAAGTCTGGGTACTTAAAAAGTAAATAAGACAAGGCTTGACTTATTAAACAGCAATCACTACTTGAATGGGAAGAAGGTAGAGTAATGTGGAAGTAAGTTTATTATGAAACACAATGGCATAGCCATATTGTCTTAGCATAACGTTATTTTTAAGGTGCAAAATACAAGATATTATCATCTTTGCCAAGTAAGGTTAAATTTACTTCCAAAGATGCATGTAGACTGAATGCAGAGAGCTGACATCTGAATGTCAAAGCTTTACATTTGGGCCCATAATTTATTCTTTTACTTAAACACAGACAAATTTGGCAAGTTTAATTCCACT
This sequence comes from Budorcas taxicolor, assembly GCF_023091745.1. Classification (NCBI taxonomy): domain Eukaryota; kingdom Metazoa; phylum Chordata; class Mammalia; order Artiodactyla; family Bovidae; genus Budorcas; species Budorcas taxicolor. Next base: position 29,180,030 of record NC_068913.1, on the reverse strand, counting down.
CTTTATCAGGCTCCTTTCTGAATGACAATCAGCTAAAGATGAGGGAAGAGACCCATCTTTTACCCTGGTGCCTCTTACTTTCTCGTCCTCTATCTTTGCCTCTGAGAGGAGGAAGCTGCTGTTCTCTGCGATGCCTCTCTACTTCCTGTTCTTGCCTCTGCTGCTCCAGTTTCTGCTCCTTTTCTAGCAGTTCTTGCTGCTGTTTTATGGCTAGAAGTTCCTGTTGCAACTTGCGAGAAGAGAAAGACATGAGAGTGTGCAATTTCTTTAGGCTTCATAGTCATCAATGACCAAAATCGAAATGTTATGAGCTTTTGGAACTTACTTCTATTTACTTTACATTTTACCCTTTTTTTGTATATTATTGAAATCTAAAGACAAGCAACTAACACCATTAATTGTTTCACTGTCATTAACAAGCAAGTTTTTAGGTAGCTTCATTACCTATGCCGTCCTATCAGAATATTACCAAATTCACACAGATCTTCAGTTCCTTGAGTGACTTTTCTTTGTGCATCTGAAATATATGATACAGCAAAGAAAACCAGGAATTTCCCAGAAGTCTGTTTTACCAAGTCCCTCACAACATAAACAACTGAAATCTTAACTTCTTATCCTAAGAAACAGTATGAACATAATTAAACTGAGCAGAATAGTGAGATATGAATTAATTTGGGAAAAATACATCTGAAATAAAATGAAGGCTAAAAGTTTCAAAACCTTACAGAGAAGGTTTTCAATAGATGAAGACAATCCCTAAATCTACCACAAGCTATTTTCTCAAAATAGCAAAGTCTAATTAATTAGTTCACTCAGCACACAAAACTCCTCAGTTACAGACTGGTCAAGAAGAAATCACTTCCAGAAGACTACACTTTGATGCACTACTGTTTGGCTGTTTGAATCCTTTGAAGTCACTTCTAAATAATGTACAACATGAATATAAAGCATTCTTAAAAACCATTTGAGTTGTCAATTTTCTCAGACTGTGAAACAGACATCGAGGAATAATCGTAAATATGCCCACTGAGGAATAACTCAAGACTGAGTTCTAATAGGCTCTGACATTGCTAGATACAATATCTAGACAACTTACTAAGCTACTCAGAGCATGGGTTCCTCAGATATAAGAAAGAGAAATAATCTCCCTCATGCATTATGTTCAAAATGCACATGAAATTTAGGTTGCAGGTTTGAACAATATTAATTTTGCTTTGATACTAATGAAGTTAGTATAATTTGCTGTTTATATGAGATAGGTGCCTAAGACTCTGAAATTTACATTGAAAAGTAACAGAGAAAAAATTATGTGGAATGGCATAAGAATTATTGTGGAGCATCAGGAAGCCAACTCTGCACATCAAACATGATAGCTTCTCTTGTCCCAGGACGTGGTTAGAAGCATTTCTGGTTTCCTCCCATATTACAATCTCTGGCATTCTGGATGTGCTCTTCTGCTGCTAAGTCGCTTCAGTCGTGTCCGACTCTGTGCAACCCCATAGATGGCAGCCCACCAGGCTTCCCCGTCCCTGGGATTCTCCAGGCAAGAACACTGGAGTGGGTTGCCATTTCCTTCTCCAATGCATGAAAGTGAAAAGGGAAAGTGAAGTCACTCAGTTGTGTCCGACTCTTAGCGACCCCATGGACTGCAGCCCACCAGGCTCCTCTGTCCATGGGATTTTCCAGGCAAGAGTACTGGAGTGGGGTGCCATTGCCTAGTCTCTTAATAATAATAATTCTCTTTTCTAACAAAAAATTTCATAATTCTGCTTAAACTTTGCCTTAAATGTTAGTTTCATACAGATACTGGGGTTGGTCAAATTGATTTAGTGTGCCACCCAAAGCCCAAAAGGAAATTAATATTAATCTCTCTTAGGCATCTAGAAAAAGCCCAGAATTTAATTTCCACAGTTACTATTCATTGCTGAGGATTGCAGGAATGAGGTTTAAAAAAAATTCACTCCTCCAATTTCAGATGTTCTAGTCCAACACAGAGGCAGAATAAAGTAGCAGCTTTGGAGGCAGACAAGGCAAGATTACAAATCTTTACTGGCTATGTGACCCTGGGCAAATTACAGTATTTCTCTGAGCCTCAGATTACTAGGTGGAAAAATGGGACAATAGCATCTAATCCAACAGATGTTGATCATAAAAGCCAAAGATTCAAAACACTAATATAAATAAGTAAAGCACCATGCTGTGTCTTTCTTATTTAAAAAAAAGAAACTAAATGAATGTTAAAAGCATCAACTTTTAGCCTTATAATATATAATACAAAACAATAAAGTTAAAAATAAAGCAAAAACACTTTTTAAACTTAAAAGGAAATTTTAAGGATATCTTTAGTTTCTGAAAAAGCAGCTTATTACTCTAGAAAATCATTCCCAAAACTAAATTTTCCATTTAGCTATCTCAGAGTCATTTTTCTCCCCCATTTTCCAATATTTTCCAGATGTCAATAAACCTGCTATATACTACTTTGTTGGGGGCAAAGTAACAATTACCTACTTGCTACTATTAACTTTTGAGTAAAATCAAATTACTTTAAATTTTTAATATTGATCTTTACAACTATAAAAGGCATCAAACATAAATGAAAAGATGCATATGAAGCTGTAACTTATTAGTACTGTCCAATATTCAGGGCAACATGGCTTGCGTAACATGGCAAAATGAACCAGATAGTTATGTAAATCTTAAAGTATGGTGAAGAATATAAATTTTACTCATTCATCACTGCCATCTTAAGATGTCTAGAATGATTGAAGAAAGGAATCTAGACATCACTGTTACTATTACTGTTTCAAAGGTCAAACTGAAATAATGTTTAAGAATCATTAAAAAAAAAGGTCTATAAACTAAATGAATGTTTCCTACACTGTAAAATATAGCCATGATTCCATATGGGACTTAAAATTCTCATTCTTATTTTTAGGGCATCTTACAGATCAATAACTGGAAGAGTTCTTTTAGTTAAAGGAAATAAAATATTACCCTTCATATCCGATATCAAAGAGCTTTTTTTGAAAAATAAGATAAAAAGGCCTGCTGGCTAAGGAGTTATGAAACAAGGAACACAGGGAGGAAAAAGCATCTTAACCTTCTCAGACACTATAATAATCAGTATGGTAAAAGTTTATAATACTAATGTAGATTAATTATCTATTATAACACCATGTAAATGTGTTTGTACTTGATATGGAAGTGAGTAAAAGATCAAGTGCCTATAATGTAATATAATAAAATATGAAATAATACCACATTACCTTATTATAATAATAATTAACATAGTTAAGTCATTTTTTGAAGTAGTTGGACATAAAAATCTTTATTATAAATATTTGCTGCTTATATTACTGTTACAACAAATTCAAAGTAAGCATATACTAAGTCAGACCAAAATAGCTTTGTTTTAAATATCTTTGTCAAGAAGTTGAAAGACATTTACAAATAAAACTGAAGTAATACTTATATCGGACGATACAAGAGACTAAATAGATACAAACACATCTAGAATGATCTTAAAATAGTAAATCACAAAAAATCCTGGGATATGGACATAATTCTCCTAGAATAACTTAATTAAACGACTTGGGTCTCAAATTATCAACTGCTCCAAAAATTCTTTCAATAAATTATTATCTAATCTATTAGACTTAAATAAAAACACTGAAAATATCTGTATCAGTTTCTTTATACACACACACACAAACACACACACATATATAATTCTATCCAGCTTTTCATTATGTTATTATTTTGAATGTATACATTATGAAGTTTTTTCCATAAAGAAGATTAGGGCATATCCAGGACATCTACTTATAGATCAAAGACAAAATTAAAAAAAATAAAAAGTAAAGGCTCTCTCTTCACATAAAGTGATTAATTTCTCCTCTCTGGTAAATAGTATATGTAGATTCTTTAGACACATAAAATGTGTCTCCTCAGGTTCATGGTTCTTCTTGATGGAGAGCAGATGTGGCAAATGGACAAAACCACGTAGAAGAGAATCTTAAAAAGGGTAAGAAGTTACTATTCCCAGATATTGATGCTACAAACTAACAGATAAAGGAGTTGTAGAGGTTCCTCTTCAAGGAGCAAAGCAGGATTTTTGCCAGGATTCTTTTTACTTACTCTAGGTTTTCACTAGCACAACCCCAGTTTCCTCCCAGCCATGAATCCATATCTTTTCAGAATGAAACATCCCCCCTTTGCTCCCTCTTATGCCCAGTTATGGCGCGACTCCCAGAGTCAACAGTCAGAGACAAAGAAACGCTTGCTACCTTGATGTGCTCCTGAAGCTGAGCCTGGTGCTGCCGTGTCAAGTTCTCATGCTGCTTCTGAAACTCCGCGATCAAAAGCTGCTTCTGGATCTGCTGCTGTTGCTGGATGAGGAGTAACTCCTGCTGCAGTTGCTTCTCACGGACAACAGGGTCCACCACGGGCATCATCATCCTGAGGTCTGTCCTTAGGTCTAAAGGCGAGATGGGCTCCAGGCCCACAGGAACCTCTGACTTCACATCGACTGGAGAAACCAAAAAAAAGGAAGGGTGACAGAGGACAGAAGATTAGCACATTGATTTGGAAACAAATTAGAAGTGAAAGACATTATACCCTACTAGATTTCTTTCAATGCACCAATAAATTTAGTTCTGTTTTTTTACAAAGATAATAAAAAGGTCTTCTGTATATTAGATTTGATAAAATGCTGATTTTCAGCTAGCACTTTGTACTTTGCCATGAAATCTTTCACATTCCCCTTTTTCAAAGAGATGACTCCAAAGATTCACAGGTATAAAAGTTGTTCATTTTTAACACTTATTCTACTGGACCACTGGTCAAATTCAAGTTGACTTAAGATAAAAAATGCATCATTTATTGAAGAAAAGATGTCATGTGATATTAGAAAACTTCTAACACAAACAAATTTGTACACTTACAAACATTTTTGTAATCAAAAGATACATTCCTTAAGAAGTAAAGCTTATAAAATAATGTATTTGTAGGGCTATGGAACTACAAATTAGCAAAACTACAAAATAGCAAAGAAAAAGTACAAATCTGCTTACTAAAATGTGGGAAATGGTGAGTAGAAAGCAAATACAGACCCACTATAGACAGAAGTCACCTAATTTTCAGTTAAATAATTGGAATATTTTTTTAAATTATGGGAATTGGAAAAACATGCTTCTGTAAATGGACCTTGACATACAGGTTGCCAATTTTCAAACTCTGCTTTAAATCTAAATGCCTGTTCCCATAACATATAAAAGGATGTGCTACCTTCTGGGTAACTGTGTTATCCTGAGTGTGTTGTTTAAGTTCTCTGGGTCTCAGTTTCCTCACATTTAAAATGGAGATAATTACCATTAACAGTAACAACACAGAGTTGTTAAAAGGATTAAATAAGATAATTCAAAGACTGACAACATACAGCATACCTCTCAATAAATGCTCTTTTAAATTATGTAAAAGTGGAATTTACTGTGTATTAGAATAAATCATGAACACTGTGAGAATAACCAAACAAAAATATGAGGAGTAAATATGAAAATAAAGTTGTGTATGACTTCTATTAAATATTAGAGAATAAAAACACTAAAACTTCTAGAAAATATCTAAGGCAAGAAAACAAATATAGCTAAACAAATAAAAAATCCACCTTCACTAAAGTAAAGAAATGCAAATTTTAAATAAAAATAAGGCACCATTTTCTAATTATTAAGTATCATATTCCCCTGGAGAAGGGAATGGCTACTCACTCCAGTATTCTTGCCTGGAGAATTCCATAGACAAGGGAACATATATGTGATTCACATATATGCATACATGTGTAAACATACGACCAAGCAGACAACTGTATATTGCAAGTGGCACTGCCAATCAGTTTAAAACTACTGAAAAAGTAATATGCGATATCACAATTTGGTGATAGGTAGCAAGAGGAATTAAATATTTCTACCATTCGATTCAGGTTTGCCAACTCTTGGAATATATCTTAAGGAAATAAAATTAACACAGGAAGAAACAGTTCAATGTCATATTGTTAACTAAAGTATTATTATTTTAACTGAAATCAACAACTACAAGGAGATGTCTAGTAAAATATGTCACATCTATTTCATGGAAAATACGTAATCATTGAAAATAATGTTTATGGAAACAGGAAAAATGCTGTTACAATATTAAGTGAAAGAACAATAATAAAAGTGACATATACCCTATGATAACTCTTTAACTGTAATTTAACTTAGTCAATATACATTTACTGAGAACCTTAAATTCCCTAAAACAAAAAGACATAAAAACTCTAGCTTTCATTGAGCATATATTCTACTGGAGATTTAATGGTATTAATCTCTGAATTCTACTAGCTAAGACTGGTGAGATAGAGAACAAAAGAAAGTTGTATTTTAGGTGGAAACATGAGCAATTTCCCCCTTTCTATTTTTTCATATTTTTACAATTGCATCTAATGCCCTGGCTCCTACCCTGAGTAACTTAAATTTGCAGATTGCCAGTTGGAAACTATGAAGTTAATATTCCATGTGAATTTAAGAGCTATTTTCAGCAAGTCAAGAAAGGCTAACAGAAATTGTTTGTAGAAATTAAGAATTCAAACACTAAATGAAATATTAATATCTTGCTTACCATGTGAATTGTGTGTACATAGAGGTTTGCGTAAAGAGGCATGACTGTGCACTGGTACATGGGCAACCTATATCAATCTTGGTTGACAACACTGGTGATTTTTCAACGTACAGATCAGAAGAGTTTGCAGTAATGGTACTGACATGTCATTTTAATGAAAATGGAAAAATGATTTATTAATAAACCATAGTTTGGTGGACAATATCTTCTAAAACATGATATGTGCAGAAGAAAAAATATTAACTTTGACAAGTTTGAAACTAAGTGAGAATGAGGGCCTGTAAGATCTTTGGTTACACTGTCCAAGGTAGAACTGTCAATTAAGGCTCTGGAGTAACATGAGATTTTGAGTATTAATTTATGGAGGTGGCATTATTCCAATCAAAAGCAATGGCTGTTAATGATATACTTCATTTCTACACTGAAAAGGCCAAAATAAAGCCTCAGTATTTACATGGACATCTCAATAAACATATTAACCCTATGAACGCAAAATGTAAAATTTCAAGAGACCTGGGATCTCTTCTTGCTGGCATTCTTATTATCTGTAAACTATAATCATCAATTTCCACTCCCCCCCACCAAAAGAAAACAAAATGATAAGGAGAAAACAGTCCCAGAACTCTCTGATACAGCTAGTCTAAGACTCAAAGGGTAATTTGACTTCTTAACCTGCTATCCCAACAGAAATGATTGTGTCTAACTGCTTGCCTTTGTTCAGAGACTAATCACTAAATTGTGAAAAATCACCCTCAACTTACAAAAACTGCCCTTGATTATAAATAATTGCCCAAGACTGAGAGAAAGCGGCAGGCAAGATCCCAGTCTTTCATCCAATTTATTCAGCAGCAATCCACATTCCATTTGTCTAGACTAAATATAGCAGCGTTTATACAAGAAATCAATAGTGCTTGCAGAGAGGAGAGCAAAGACATGAATATTTCATCAAACTCAGAGAGAAATGGCAATCAGCAAACTGATGGTTCTGTGTAGGTCATCTCTGGCCTGCTGGATCAGTTCCTGTTACTTGGACAATAGCTCATCTCTGTCTAATCATAATCATATCATAACCATTCTTTCTATTTTTAACATTAATTGCATTGAGGGTGACAAAGGCTCATCATATTCCAAAAGGGAAGATGGATTTTTCTTACATCTTCGGTGACAGGCTAATAAGCCTCCCCAGGAACAATAATAGTAACACAATACCAGGGCTGAGTTTCAACAAGTTACAGTCACCTACATATCACAAAATGTGAAAGAAAGGTCACTGTCAACAGCTGTTATATTATCATAATTAGAAATAATCAACTTACAAGGAAAAAATAACAGCCAGCTTTAACAATGAGGAAATGGAATCATCACTGTTCACAACATTTCTTGTCTAGGAACATTCAAAGTCCTTACAGATTACTTAGAACAGGTGGCCAGGAATACATAAGTTAGAAGGAAGTTGATGATAACAAATAGTAGCATTAGCATTTGTTGTTGCTCAGTCGTGTCCGACTCTTTGACTGTTAGCATTACTTATGAGTGAGTGTGTCATGAACCGTAGCCTGCCAGGCTCCTCTGTCCATGGGATTTTCTAGGCAAGAATACTGGAGTAGGTTGCCATTCCCTTCTCCAGGGGATATTCCTGACCCAGGGATCAAACCCAGGTCTGCCGCATTGCAGGCAGATTCTTTACCAACTGAGCCACCAGGGGAACAAATCCAATTTTTTTTTTTTTTTTTTGGCTGTGCCATGGAGCATGTGGTATCTTAGTTTCCTGACCAGGTATCAAACTCCCTCATCTCCTGCATTGGAAGTACAGTCTTATTAACCACTGGACTGCCAGGCAAGTCCCATCAAATCCTATTTTCTTAACAGATATAACTTTACTTGGACTCACCCACTATTTGTCTGAGATTTCAAATACATGCCAAGATACACACACACACACACACACACACACACACACACAATCATTATTATTCTAATACCAAATGCCCAGTCTGAACTTTTCCACATCTAAATTAACCAGTCTTATTATCACTTTCACACATTGGAGAAGGAAATGGCAACCCACTCCAGTATTCTTGCCTGGAGAATCCCAGGGACAGGGGAGCCTGGTGGGCTGCCATCTATGGGGTTGCACAGAGTCGGACACGACTGAAGCGACTTAGCAGTAGCAGCAGCATTATCACTTTACAAAGTTCTACTCATTCTTTCCTCAGTGTCTTTCTCAATTATTCTTTGACAGTTATTCCTTCTCGTGTTTAGCATTTATCAACCCATGAAGTTTTTAGAAATAGTTTTTAGTTTATTAAGAAACATGGACACAGAAAAGCTTCCATTTCAAAATATAAATCCCAGCTCATATAAATGTGTACGATAACTGTATTTATTTAAGCAATACATATTCCTGTTCAGTGGTAATTAAATTTCTTTAACAAATACTTTTTTTTTAAATACCAAGACCATTAAAGAGTTCAATCAAAGTACTGAGAAAACTCAGTACTTTGGCATGTTGCTTGAATCTTCACTTTAGATTATATTACTTATGGCACTGGTAAATAGGAAGAATCTTCTTATGTTCAATAACAGGACTCTCTGGTTGCTTCTTTATCATCTGGCTTACAAACAAGAAGCCATCCATTTTAAGAATGTTTTAAGTGAATAACTTGCAAACCTCACGAATGGAAAAATTATAAGAATGCAAATTTTGACCATTTACAACTATCACAACAATGGTTGAAGCCTGTTCCTGCTGTTCCTCTGAATGAGATTTCGAAGCAGTGTAGTGCAAAGCACAGGCTTTCACAAAAAGAAAATGGCATAGGGACAATCTCCCACCAATTCATATGTGTCAATTTAGTTAAAAGTTGAGACTTGAAAAACTGCGACAAAAATGGAACCATGTTTATCTACATACCTCAGTTAATACTCACAGTTACAGCAGCTATGCTAATATTCAGGACAACCCCATTCCACTGCTACCCAGAGACAGTTTATGTGGAAATTAAGTTCTCATACCAAGAAATGGTTGACCAAAACCACTCGCAGGTGAACATATGAACAACAATTGCCAGATCTGGGGAAACAAATGTTGCTTTGATCATCTGTTCAGCTTCTTTTGTTCCTTCTTTCCTGCACAGAAATCTGTGAGAGTTTGGGCCTGCAGACTCCACCCATGGGAAAAGGCTGCCGGCTGTACCATTTTGTGCTTTAAAATCATCCAGTCAAATATGTCGGGTTCTTAGTAGCTCAGGGTTCAAAAAAGAATGTGGAATAGCTCTCTCAGATATGTGTGACCTGGCTCTTTCCAAAGTACAGCCTATAATAACAGTTTAATTATATGGGAAACTCTGCAGGAATTATATGAAACTTCATTAGGAATAGATATCTTTCACTAATATTTTCCTATTTGCTTCTTTTTTGCAGGCTTCACTAAGGAAGGATGGTCCTATTAACATATGTCTACATGTATCCTGATGATACCAGGTCATTTATGAAACTGCTCAATACCAAGACGTTCACTGACGCTCGTTTGTCAGGTAGTGCCAGAAAGATTGCTACTTGCTCTGTACAGTATGTCAGGCTTCCCTGGTGGCTCAGAGGTTAAAGCATCTGCCTGCAATGCGGGAGACCTGGGTTCGATCCGTGATCGGGAAGATCCCCTAGAGAAGGAAATGGCAACCCACTCCAGTATTCCTGCCTGGAGAATCCCATGGACGGAGGAGACTGGTGGGCTACGGTCCACGGGGTCGCAAAGAGTTGGACACAACTGAGTGACTTCATTTTCACTTTCTGTACAGTATGTACTGCCATGACCTGCCATTTCTGTCCTGTCTGGCCAAACCAAAATTAATAAGGAATAACACTGACACCCACTGCCGATTAGGAACTTATCTGGTTTACTGTGTCTTAAACTCTTTGTATGCACATATACAATTCTATAGATCACTTGGTCAGCTAACTCAAGAATTAAAATACAATTTTCACCGTGAGTGTTCTTGAAAAGAAATCTGAGAGGTCTTGGAAAATGGATGGAAGAAGGTCTGTAAGTAGCACTTACAGTCTTTGTCATATTTATGCAACTTCACATGTAGGATATGTAGGATGTCAATCCCACCCTGAAGAATGTTAAACTTTGCTCTGGCACAGCAATGGGGGATACCTGGCTTTTGTGACTCTAGCTTCACTGCCCCTTTCTCATTATTGGTTACATTGATCACCAAAGACAGTTTTTCTGGTAGAATCCATGGGCTTTGGGAAACAAATAGAAGAACTTAAATTTTTCCTTCCTTCGACTTCATAAAGCTGATTTAAATTCATTTAAACCACCCTGAACCTTAAAGAAGACTGAGTGCTGAAGAACTGATGTTTTTGAACTGTGGTGTCGGAGAAGACTCTTCAGAGTCGGAAGCCTGGCGTGCTGCAATCCATAGGGTCGCAGAGTCAGACATGACTGAGCGACTGAACAACAGCAACAAAACCACCTTGATATTTCCCTTTCAGAAATCCCACTAACCCTTCATAACCCATTTCTTTTAACACTGATTTGGAACCAAAGCAATTCAACTTTGTAATTTTATGAACCATTTTATGCTTTATATATTGTTAGTTATTTTTGCTATTGTTGTTCATTCTCTATCACTCCCTTCTCTTTTGGCCTTCAGTTTTTCCCAGCATCAAGGTCTTTTCCAGTGAGTCAGCTCTTCGCATTAGGTGGCCAAAGTACTGGGAGCTTCAGCTTCAACATCAGTCCTTCCAATGAACACCCAGGACTGATTTCCTTTAGTATTGACTGGTTTGATCTCCTTGCAGTCCAAAGGACTCTCAAAAATCTTCTCCAGCACCACAATTTGAAGGCATCAATTCTTCAGTACTCAACTTGTTTCATGGTCCAACACTCACATCTATACATGACTACTGGAAAATCCACAGATTTGACTATATGGACCTTTGTTGGCAGTGATGTCTCTGCTTTTTAATACACTGTCTAGGTTTGTAATAACTTTTCTTTGAAGGAGCAAGCATCTTTTAATTTCATGGCTGTAGTCACCAGTCACAGAGACTTTGGAGCCCAAGAAAAGAAAATCTGCAACTGCTTCCACTTTTCCCCCATCTATATGCCATGAAATGATGTGACCAAATGCCATGGGCTGTTTTTTGAATGTTGAGTTTGAAGCCAGCTTTTTCACCTTCAATGAGAGGCTCTTAGTTCTTCTCCACTTTCTGCCATTAGAGTGGTATCATCTGCATATCTGAGGTTGCTGATATTTCTCGTGGCAATCTTGATTCCAGCTTGTGACTCCATCCTGGCATTTCACATGATGTACTCTGGATAGAAGTTAAATAAGCAAGGTGACAATACACAACCTTATCATACTCCTTTCCCAATTTGAATCAGTCAGTTGTTCCATGTCTGGCTCTAACTATTGTTCTTAACCTGCATACCCATTTCTCAGGAGACAGGTAAGGTGGTCTGGTACTTCTGTCTCTTTAAGAATTTTCCACAGTTTGTTTTGATCCACATTGTCAAAGACTACAATAGATGTTTTTCTGGAACTCCCTTTCTTTCTCCATGATCCAAAAAATGTTGGCAATTTGATTTCTGGTTCCTCTGCCTCTTTGAAATCCAGCTTGTACATCTGGAAGTTCTCAGTTCATGTAGTGCTAAAGCCCAGTTTGAAGGATTTTGAGCATAACCTTGGTAGCATAACCTATGGTAGCATAATCGTAAGGTAGTTTGTACATTCTTTGGCATTGTCCTTTGGGACTAGAATGAAAACTGACTTTTTCCAGTCCTGTGCCACTACTGAGTTTTTTAAATTTGCTGACATCTTTTTTTGGAGTTGTCTAGAAGGTCTTGTAGGTCTTCATAAAACCAGTCAGCTTCAGCTTCTTCAACATCAGTGGTTGGGGCATATCATAGGCTTGGATTACTGTGATGTTGAAAGATTTTTCTTGGAAATGAGCTGAGACCATTCTATCATTTTGAGACTTCACCGAAGTACTGCATTTCGGATTTTTTTGTTGACTATGAGGGCTGCTCCCTTTCTTTTAAGGGATTCCTGCCCATAGTAGTAGATATAATGGTCATCTGAATTAAATTTGCCCATTTTTGTCATTTTAGTTCACTAGTTCCTAAGATGTCAATGTTTACTCTTGACATCTCCTACTGGGCCATCTCCAGGTTACCTAGATAAATGGACCTAATATTCCAGGGTTCTATGTAATATTGTTCTTTACAGCATCGGACTTTACTTTCACCACCAGACACATCCACAGCTGAGCATCATTCCTGCTTTGGCTGCCCAGCCTCTTCATTCTTCCTGCACTTATCAGTAATTACCCTCCACTTTTTCGAACTGACACTTTCCGACCTGGGGGCGCTCATCTTTCAGTGCCATATCTTTTTCCTTTCATACTGTTCATGGATTCTTGTGGCAAGAATGTTGAAGGAGTTTGCCATCCCCTGCTCAATGGACCACATTTTGTCAGAACTCTTCACTATGATCCATCTGTCTTGGGTGGCCCTGCACAGCATGGCTCATAACTTCACTGAGTTATGCAAGCCCCTTTGCAACAACAAGACTGTGATCCACGAAGGGCTTGATTATATCATAGCAGGTCCAAGAGAGCTGGTCCAAGCCTGATGCCTGTTTATATCTTGTTCCTCTAGTTCTTTGCCTAAATAATTATATTCCAGCATAAATTCTTAAGTATAATGTAGTTAATACTATCTAAAGAGAGTATCAGACTGTTTAGGGCTATATGTATCTAAAATAACATTAAAATCACTATTCTTACAGTATTATCAGGTTGACATATGACTTTTCATTTATACCTTTATTCAGTGAATATTTGTAAAGCAATATGAAATGCCAAAACAGATTTTAATCAACAAGAGAAGGGACTGCCTTTCAAGAACTCATGTGCTTATGCACATCAACCCATAAACCAATGTAGAAAACATGATGCATTAAGTGCAATGATATTGATGCTCCAGAATCCCACCTGGACCCTCTTCTATTTTCTCTCCAGGACTCTCAATGGAGATATTAATATTTTCCTTTTCAGGGCTTTATTTGCTTCCTATATGGTGACATTTTGTCTCCAGCCTAACATCTATTTTAAAATTGCCACTGATATATGTATGTCACAGTTCAAAAGCATCAATTCTTTGGCGCTCAGCTTTCTTTATAGTCCAACTCTCACATCCATACATGACTACTGGAAAAACCATAGCTTTGATTGATGGACCTTGTTGGCAAAGTGTCTCTCTGCTTTTTAATATGCTGTCTAGGTTTGTCATAGCTTTTCTTCCACGGAGGAGGTGTCTTTTAAATTCATGGCTGCAGTCAATCATCTGCAGTGATTTTGGAGCCCCCCAAAATAAAGTCTACCACTGTTTCCATTGTTTCCCCATCTGTTTGCCATGAAGTGATGGGAATGGATGCCATAATCTTAGTTTTCTGTATGTTGAGTTTTAAGTCAACTTTTTCACTCTCCTCTCTCACTTTTATCAAGAGGCTCTTTAGTTCTTCTTTGCTTTCTGCCATAAGGGTGGCATCATCTGTGTTTCTGAGGTTATTGATATTTCTCACGGCAATCTTGATTCCAGCTCGTGCTTCATTCAGCCCAGCATTTCACATGATGTACTCTGCATATAAGTTAAATAAGCAAGGTGACAATATACAGTCCTGACGTATTCCTTTCCCGATTTGGAATCAGTCTGGTGCTCCATGTTCAGTTCTAACTGTTGCTTCTTGACATGCATACAGATTTCTCAGGAGATGGTCTGGTATTACCATCTCTTGAAGAATTTTCCACAGTTTGTGGTGATCCAGACAGTCAAAGGCTTTGGTGTAGTCAATAAGGCAGAAGTATTACTCCATTTAGCTGTCTCAGGCTGTTTTTTCTCCAGTAACTCTGGTCTCAGTTTGTGCACCCAGAAAACACAAAAGTGATATCTGACTCCTCTTTTCCCTTCAGATTATCCATACACAATCAACATAAATAATTTTTTCTACTCTTAAATATTTTTTTTTCATCAAGTGCTCTTTACTATCACTGCCTATCTTATGAAAGCAGTCTTCTGTCACTTTCCTGGATAATACCTATCAGTGTAACCCGAATCTTTAACATGATGTCTATGATATGCTTTCCTCCCTTCATCTGAGTCACAACAATATTCTTTCAGTCCTTAAAGACATCAGGCTCTCTGATGTCTCAGAGATTTCTCATACAAACATTACCTCTTTCTGAATTCCAGTCCCACCCCATCCCATTTTTCTACACAGATCCTTACTTATCCTTCATATCGTAGCTAAAAATGATTTGATGTAGGATCTCTTTCTGCATCTTATTGCATTTTCTCATTAAATTTTGCAACTCATTTCATAACATTTGTTTGACTCCCTTCACCATTATTCTAAGTTCCATAAGAAGAGGAACTAAAGTTTCAGTGCCTGGTATTGCATAAAAGCATGGTAATGCCTCAGTGCATACCTGAAATGAATCAAGGAATAAACGAATGAGTGATGGTGATGAATCATATGGTGACAAAATTAGAAATACACACGCACATACACATATACATGTATCCAATTAAAATCCTAGAGCAATTATTTATTAGGTCTTCTTGACTATCTGAATTCTGATAAATATTGACTGCTTAAATTATTGACAAGTGAATGTGTTTCTGGCAAAAGTGATTAAGTATTTGAAAAAATCAGTCTCAAAACAGTTTCCACCTAAGGTGTCATTTCACATTTCTCAGACCCCAAAGTATCTCTTAACATTCAGTGTGCTGACAGATTAGAACCACCCAAGTGGGCTAAGGAAGCACTGAGTAAAATAAAACTCACCCGTTCATGCTGTTAGCATCAGTAGGCTACAATCTTGAATTATCTAAACAGTAATGCCTAATTCATGAATGATCATCCCATGTTATGAGAAAATTATACCGGAACTGATAAACTATTGATATGTATAGAATCATTTCTGTCTTGGAAAGAATATTACTTTTCTGAAAAAAAAAATAAATTAATAAATTTGAAAGTGGCTAACATAAAAAATGGGAAATGAGAAAACAAGTAATACAACTTCAGTTGATGACAATTTTTCCTAAATTTCACTTTAGTGATAAAATAAATATTCTTAGTTTATTTTCCACTGGTGATATTTATGACTACATCATAACAAATGACTAGAATTAGTAATCAAATTTGAAAAAAATAATTTTTATAACATGAATTATTTAAATTGATTAGACCAGAAATATAATTCTCCCTCATAGTGATTCTATTCAAGTTACACATGTCTACAGTTTCTTTAAGGTGCACTAATACATGGCATAAATGAAAAGAAAATAAATGCAAGAAGTAATCTGAGCTTTGATTTACTATTCTCTTATTTCCCAAGGGTCTGAAGAGGAAACAAAAATAACCACAAATGACTAAAATATCAGTAGGCCTTGAAATATCAACATTTAAGCTAAAGAAAGCAAATTTTTTAATCAAAGCCTTACTATTTTGATTTACTTAATTCAAATTCCCTCTCTGCAAATATGCCTTTGAATTAAGCAGTCATAACAAACCATAACACCAACATGAATTGCCAACTCATTTGTAATACCCACTTAATTCTAAAGTATCAACAGTGTTTGCTAGTTCTTCACTATTTGAGAACCAAGTAAAAGGTTCATTGAGCTTCTTGAAGTATGGAAACAAAATCAAACCAATTTATATGACTTCAAGGTAATAGGAGCTAAGAGCCTAATCCATGTTATTGAGATAAAAGATTAGTGATACCTGTAAATAAGACTTTCAGTAGATGAGAAATCTTAGTGTTTTAAAATAGGTTATACAGGTATTGAACTAAAAAGTGTTACTTATTCAGCCATATGGGCTTTCCAGGTGAAGTGATAATGAACCCTCCTGTCAATGCAGGAGACATAAGAGACATAGGGTCTATCCCTGGGTAGGAAAGACCCCCTGGAGGAGGGCATAGCAACCCACTCCAGTATTACTGCCTGGAAAATCCCATAGACAGAGGAGCCAGGCAGGCAACAGTCCATGGGGTCACAAAGAGTTGAACATGACTGAAGTGACTTGACACACACACACACACATTCATACCACTCATCACCTGGGATGTACAGCGAACTGATTTCTTTAAGAACTACAATGAAGGTGAGATAAACGGTCTCCTCCATATTTTTTTCTACAACTTGCATTTTCTTCTAGGTTAGAGACAAGTACTAAATTATTATTATTTGCAAATGGCTAACACAACTTCCTTCTCAGTATGAGAGCTTAATATTTGAGGTAGGGCATTACCCTCTAACTCCAGAAGTCAGTTCATCATCTGACATGTAATACAAGCTTAATAAATAGTAGTTGCATAAATGATTCTCTCAGCAGATACCCCTCTCTAACCCCTCTCAAACGCCCTTTTTGAACAAAGTACATTTGTTTATTCAGCAAATAAACTTTTTTCAAATAATATGTTCCCTTCCTTCTATCAGGAACTATTGTTTGCAGAAGTATGTAACCGTGTTCTGTTCCAAAAGAAAAATAGAGCTTTCACTGGTCCTTGTGTCCTGCCAACAAGAAACAATTTGCCTTTAACCTAAAAATAAAAACTCCAATATTTTCTGAAGGTTTCAATGCTTAATATATTTAAGACAACAGCATATATTAAACAATGCAGGAAAATGTGAAGAGAAAAAGAGCAGAAGTGCCATGCGTGATGCTTCTCATTTTCCTCTTTGATTTAAATCATGTCTTTTCCTTTTCTACTGTCTAATTTTTGATCTTGCATAATGGGACTAGAACTTCAACCAACGCACTTTCTGCACCACCCCCACCACCCCGCCCCATCTTTTTCAGATCTCAGTTGTTTCCTAAGTTCTTGTGAAATCTTTATTGCAAATCCAAAGTCTTAAAGTCCCATTAAACCCTTCTAATATAGGATTGCACTCACTTTTAAAATATGGAAACATTTCTTTAAACAGCTGAACACTTTCTTCAAATAAAAACTTATGAATAGTCCTAACGTATAAAACTAGTGCAACTGTTAAGGAAGAACCCGTGTCCCACCCACTCACTTCCTCCTCAGTCCCTTTCCCTGGGAATCCAGACTCCACGAAATTCAGTTTGGAAAACACTGTTCTAATGGCATTATTTCTGTACTTGCTAAACTCAAATCAGAGCCAAATTACATTAGTTCTCTTTCAAAGAAAAATGCATTACTGTTTCATGGTACTATGAGAATCTGGAAAGTATGATTTGGAAATAATAAACTTTCACTTTATACATACAATTTGGGGGTAAAAGTCAATACTAAAAAATAAAAATTCATCTTATGTTGCACAATTTCAACCCTAGCCAGGCAAATGCATTGGCACCTGTGTATATGTTATTGCCACATGGTGGCACCACTTTTGCTCATAAGTAGAAATACCCACTATTCTTTGTCAGGAAGTGCTTTGGATATGAGTTTTTAAATAATTATCCAAACTTGCAACTATGCAAAGTTCTCTGGGCTTGAGCATTTTAAAAACACGTGACTTCCCTATGCTGATTCCAAATTTGGTTTTCTAAACTTGGGTAAGAACAAAGATTAGTACATACCATTGATTGGTCTGCAGAGTTGTTCTAATTTAAATTATGGAGCCAATATCAATATAACACTTACTGTGTGCCTTCATTGATCTGATTGCTTTTAAAGAAATGTGAATTCATCTATCCTCCTTTACACTATGAGGTTGTGCTACCTGGTAACCTAAGGGTAGACATAATTATGAGCCTCATTTCACAGATGAGGAAAATGTAGGCCACCAAGGAAATTGGCCAAGGTCACAAGGCTACTTGGTGGTGTAACAGGAATTAGAACATACACCATCTAGCTGTGGAGTCTATGGCCTTAGCCACTCCACTATTATTCTTCTTGAGTTCTACAAAATGGGTATCCAACTTAATTTCTACACAGTTCACCTTGAAGTGTGCCTTGATGTAAATAAGAATGAAAAGTTTTTGTTAAAATAATATAACATATTTCTCTGAGGTAAAAGGAAAGCACTTGCTTGTAACTGCCAACATATACCACAGAGAGATGTGCTATGAAACACATTTCCACCTATTTTGACACACTGGTTAATTCTTAGGTGTTTCAATGCTCTCTTTCAAAACGATTCTGTATTTAGGAACTTCAAATTTAGTATTTCGCCCTTTTATCTATAGAAATTTCTTTTGAGTTAAAACAGTTTTTAAAAATTCATCTTATTCTCGAATCTGAAATCTACTAACTCACAGGTAAAGACTGCCTAATAAGGAAGTTATCATGAGTACTTGATTAGCTAAATCCCATTGGATTGTTTCATGAAGAGATAGTGAATCATAGTAACTGTAAACTGTTAATGAGACTTGAATGTACTATTCATAAATTTTTAGATTACTTTTTTAATTGAAGAAGGAAAGTAGTAACAAAAAGGAAGAGGCAGCTGTTTTTTGACAGTATGAGAAAAGATTTGACAGGATAGACTGTGGTGGTTTATTTTTCCTTATTTCAGAGCTTTTCTGGTTCATGATTCCCTGTGAATTGTAAAATATGGTCACTAGCCATTAAGGCACAATTTATTAGGTAAGTGAAAGTGTCTACTACCTCAGAGAAGGGCCTCAAGTTGTCAGAATAATCTAATTTCTTAAGCATATATAAAGAGAAATCAATGTGACAGTATATGTGCCTTAATTAAAGACATTCGTAATTTGGCATAAGAAAATGTAATAATTTTTCTCTTCTGTTTAATTAGACTGTCATTAAAATTTCTATTTCTGGTAGAACTCATAGTATCTGTTTATAGAAATAGGCTGTATTCAGAGAACTGTCAGTATTACAGAATACTTCTCAATATTTTAAGCACAGTCTACAATTTAAAGTAGAATAATTTACACAAACAAAAGTATAAGAAATAATTTAAAGCATTAAAAAGGAACAGAACCCTATAGAGCTGGGGTCTGCAAACCTTGGCCCATGGACCAAATCCAGCCTGCCTCCTGTCTTTTGCTTGCTATTTATTACATATGAGTGATTTTCACATTCTTAAATGTTTTTTAAAAAGGAAAAACATTTCATGACGTGAAAATTACATGAAATTTCAATTTCAGTTTTCACAAAGTTTTATTGGAACACTGTCACTTCCATTCATTTATGTATTGTCTGTGGCTACTTTCACACCACAAAGGCAGAGCAGAGTGTAACAGAGGCAGTACAGGATGTGAAGCCTCAAATAATTACTATCTGCCCTGATTGAAAAAGTCTGCCAAACCTCATGGCAAAGAATCTACATCTATTTTCTATTTTTTATTCATATACAGTGATCTCTCCCATCAACAATCAAATGCCTAAGCCATCTCTTCTCTCTACTCTACTGGTCTAACGTATAAGGTTAGAAATAACCATAATTTAGTTTATCTAAGTGTCAGTCACTCAGTCATGTCCGATTTTTGTGACCCCCTGGACTGTAGCCCACAAGGCTCCTCCACCCATGGGATTTTCCAGGCAAGAATATCGGAGTGGGTTGCCATTTCCTTCTCCAGGGGATCTTCCCAACCCAGGGATTAATCCCAGGTATCCTGCATTGTGGGCAGATTCTTTACCATCTGAGCCACCAGGGAAGTGCAGTTTATCTAAAATAAAACATAATTAGGAAGCAGATGATACTGACAAGGAACATTCCACGTAAAAGTAGCTTTAAGTATTTTTATTGGACTAATATATTAGTTTCAGGCTTTGTTGCTTGCTCTTTGCATTAAAAAGTAATCTAGAGAACAAAAATATAAATAAGAACAATGGCATTTTAAAGTCAGGAATAGATGCTGAGCACTAGCTATAATTTTTGGATGGATTTAAAAATTTAAAACAGCAGCCTTATTATCCCCACTTTACAGGCGAGGATAATGAACACGAGAGAGGTGAAAATGAAAACTCTAACTTACTTAAAATCATGGTAAATATTAACTTTGAATGATGCTAAATGAGTCATTTTATCATATTCCATATTAATGATTTAGATGGTTTCTCTTTGTAACTTACCGCTTTCCCATGAGCAGAGGTAACATATTCTGCATGTTAGAAGGCAAATCTAGAACAAATATTTGCTCAATTGAAATTACTTTTACTAAACTAAGAAAAGGACACAGACTGCTTCCATCTGTGTAGCAGCTGATATGTGACTCCTCATATCACACACACACACACACGGCCAGTACATCTTACAGAAATCAACATGTGAACATTTGAATGAGTTTAGGAAAAGAGTGTTTAGAAATTATAGGATATTGTGTTTATTTGACATTTAAATTTTTGTTAATAATGTGTGGGTTGATTTAACTTGTATTGAATATTTTAAAACCTTGAGGTTTTAAAGGAACATCACACGTACCTCCAAGCTATGATAATACTACTACAAGGTTGGCTATAATATCCTAGTGATAGATCTTTAGCCAAACCACTAAAGAAATTTGGTGCCTCAAACAAAATAGACCCAGTAGTTGGGCATTGTAAGAAAAAAAATAACTTATGGAAAAAGTTATCCAAATGTCCTTCCAGATATTAATGTAATTTTAAATTAATCTAACACAAGAGTATAGGAAATACACTGCTAATTATAGAGTTTTGCAAAGCCATTCTAAATCCAATGGTTTCAATTTTATTTTCCACAGGATTCATAATATCACTTAGATCAAATGAGCTGCTTAGATTCAGCAGCTTGACAACTCATTTATTATACAAAATTTTAAGTTCTACTTTTTTTTTAGATTCTGTAAGTCAATGATTTGGTATCTGTAATCCTTCAAATTAAAAACAAAACTAAATATTACCTTGGTTAAGCAAAAAGAAACAAGAGAGAACAAAAAAAACAGAAGAAAATTTTCTTTATCCTAAGAGAAAAGCACTTTTATAGAAGTTACTCAGGTTTCCTCTACCTGCTGGGAAAGAGCGAGAGAAAAGGAGACAGAACCTCCTGTGAGGCCTTAGGTCAGTGAGGAAATTCAACCTGCCATGTTAAGTACACCTCTCTAAGATTTCTGTAGGCCATTCAGTTGGGTTTATTCCTCTCAAGGTAAATTTGGCAGGATGCAAGATTTAGTCAAGCCAAGGTTTAGAAATTTCTAGGCATGTCTGGAAAACAGGTGGGGCTGGCACAACAGGTGTCCATTTGCATAAATGACTAAGGTACCTCCTAAGAAAATCTCATTTTCAGCAAAGAGGAAGCCAGGCCTGACACACTTGACCTGATAACCAAGTCTCGGGCCTGAGGGATTCTGATTCTCAACACAAGGTGCATCCCTCTGCTGTCCACTCTCACCTCCAAGTCTCAGGGTACAAACCTAGTTACCTTCTTCTATGCTGCTCTGATAATGCTTTCACCAAACTCATCAGGAACATCAAATTTATAAAATCAAGTCTTGGTCTTACTTGAGTCTCACAATCATGGGACACAGTTGTTGCAGAGAATAAATAAATGAATCAATCTATCAGTCCATCTTCTTTCAATCACTGGCTAACACACAAGATCTTGCCAAAGGAGAGAAGTAGAACATGGCAGAAAGAACACTGAGTGCCTGGTTCAAATCTTCACTCCACTTCCATGGGCCTTGGGTTCATGTATGAAGCCTAAGTAATGATTCTCAAGGCTTGTTTTAGTGTCAGGGCTATATTCTCCCAACCCCACTATATATATACATATATATCTCAGTTCAGTTCAGTTCAATTGCTCAGTCTCTTGAGAAATCTGTATGCAGGTCAGGAAGCAACAGTTAGAACTGGACGTGGAACAACAGACTGGTTCCAAATAGGAAAAGGAGTACGTCAAGGCTGTATATTGTCACCCTGCTTATTTAACTTCTATGCAGAATACATCAGGAGAAACGCCGGACTGGAAGAAGCACAAGCTGGAATCAAGACTGCCGGGAGAAATATCAATAACCTCAGATATGCAGATGACACGACCCTTATGGCAGAAAGTGAAGAGGCGCTAAAAAGCCTCTTGATGAAAGTGAAAGAGGAGAGCGAAAAAGTTGGCTTAAAACTCAACATTCAGAAAACAAGGATCATGGCATCTGGTCCCATCACTTCATGGGAAACAGATGGGGAAACAGTGGAAACAGTGTCAGACTTTATTTTTGGGGGCTCCAAAATCACTGCAGATGGTGATTGCAGCCATGAAATTAAAAGACGCTTACTCCTTGGAAGGAAAGTTATGACCAACCTAGATAGTATATTCAAAAGCAGAGACATTACTTTGCCGACTAAGGTCTGTCTAGTCAAGGCTATGGTTTTTCCAGTGGTCATATATGGATGTGACAGTTGGACTGTGAAGAAGGCTGAGTGCCGAAGAATTGATGCTTTGGAAGTGTGGTGTTGGAGAAGACTCTTGAGAGTCCCTTGGACTGCAAGGAGATCCAACCAGTCCATTCTGAAGGAGATCAGCCCTAGGATTTCTTTGGAAGTAATGATGCTAAAGCTGAAGCTCCAGGACTTTGGCCACCTCATGCGAAGAGTTGACTCACTGGAAAAGACTCTGATGCTGGATATATATATATATATATATATATATGATATATATTAGTCTCCATTAGAAAGTCCATCTCATGAGAAAGACAATTCTGGATGCCTTCATTGATCTTTTTGGAAAAATCAATAAGCAGCAGGGCAGGCTCTGACCATAGAGAAAGCCAGGGGACCTAGGAGGAAAGAGAGGAATACCTACCAAACAGAAGAGAATGACAGAGAATGGAAAGCAGGAAGTCTTTTAGATAAGGTTTATCTAATTAAAAATTATCCTAGGGCAGGCTTTGTCTGAGACAGAAAACTCAACTATTAGTCTATTCCCTGATTGTGGTGTATGAAAAATTTTTCTCAAACCTTCCATTATAAACAGCAAAGCACATAGTCCATTTTCCATTTCAAAGAACATATTTAATTTTTCTATGTGTTTTTCTTCACTGAGGTATATATAGTGAACACAAGCATTTACATTGTTATTAATTTCTTATGAAAATAAGAATAAACATTTTCCTCACAAAGTGCTACCACAGAGCAACACAATACTCAATTTGACAAAAATAAGAAATATTATTCTGATCCCATGAAATGTAATGGATAGTCAAAAGCACTGACTTTGCTTAACAAGGTAATAGAAAATTGCCAGTAATTAGGAAGAACAAAATCAACTAAAGTTGAAAAGTAAAACTGAAAAAAAATTACCCACAATTTCAGTTCAGTTCAGTTCAGTTGCTCAGTTGTGTCCAACTCTTTGCCACCCCATGAATCACAGCACGCCAGGCCTCCCTGTCCATCACCAACTCCCGGAGTTCACTCAAACTCATGTCCATCGAGTCGGTGATGCCATCCAGACATCTCATCCTCTGTTGTCCCCTTCTCCTCCTGCCCTCAATCCCTCCCAGCATCAGAGTCTTTTCCAATGAGTCAACTCTTTGCATGAGGTGGCCAAAGTATTGGAGTTTCAGCTTTAACATCAGTCCTTCCAAAGAACACCCAGGACTGATTTCCTTTAGAATGGACTGGTTGGATCTCCTGCAGTCCAAGGGACTCTCAAGAGTCTTCTCCAACACCATAGTTCAAGAGCATCAATTCTTCAGCACTCAGCTTTCTTCACAGTCCAACTCACATCCATACATGACCACTGGAAAAACCATAGCCTTGACTAGATGGACCTTTGTTGGCAAAGTAATGTCTCTGCTTTTGAATATGCTATCTAGGTTGGTCATAACTTTCCTTCCAAGGAGTAAGTGTCTTTTAATTTCCTGGCTGCAGTCACCATCTGCAGTGATTTTGGAGCCCCTCAAAATAAAGTCTGACACTGTTTCCACTGTTTCCCCATCTATTTCCCATGAAGTGATGGGACCAGATGTCATGATCTTCATTTTCTGAATGTTGAGCTTTAAGCCAACTTTTTCGCTCTCCTCTTTCACTTTCATCAAGAGGTTTTTTTAGTTCTTCTTCACTTTCTGCCATAAGGGTGATATCATCTCCATAAATGAGGTTATTGATATTTCTGCCAGCATCTTGATTCCAGGTTGTGCTTCTTCCATCCCAGTGTTTCTCATGATAGACCCTGCATATAAGTTAAATAAGCAGGTTGACAATATACAGCCTTGACGTACTCCTTTTCCTATTTGGAACCAGTCTGTTGTTCCATGTCCAGTTCCAACTGTTGCTTCCTGATCTGCATGTAAGTTTCTCAGAGGAAATGCCTTTTTTTTTTCTTTTTGGTTAATGTATAAAAATAACATAACTTGCAAAGACCTATACAAGTAAAATTACAGCCACATCATCAATCTACTAATTTTTATTATTTCAGGGTATTTAGATATGAACTAAGTCCTGTGTTTTTTTTATCTTTTTTTTTTTGTCTAAAAGAATAGTCACGCTTTGCTTTTGTTTTTCTTCCTGTACAGAAGTACCCTAACTATCCAAAGCATTTGGTTCTGTTCAATAGCTAAAGAACTCTTTTTTTTTCCTTCTTCTCTCTAATTTGGCTTCAAGTCAATGCTGTTTTTCTCATTCCAACTGTTTTGGACATATGCTGGCCCAACTAACAATGGTAAACACAGCAAGCTGTCTCTGATATGGTGCTGATTAAGTCATCTTGTGAGCAAGCAGAGTTTGGATGTTAAGATGCTAAGAAAAAAAACTACTTTCAGAAATTCTCCTCCCTTTGAAAAATATTTGGATTCTCAATTTCAAATTATATGATAAACAAACCATGGGATACTTTGAAAATACATTCATTCAGTGCTGGCCTAGGCATTTAAGAAAAAATAGAAAACTAAAACATGATTCGTATATTCACAGATTTTATAGTTTAAAAGGATGAGGGAAAGCACAGGCAACAGTAGAGTCCAAAGATGGGTTTAAAAATAACTTTCTAGAGAATGGCACTTTCATGTCCTGCAGACAAACAGGTATAAAATTGAAATCATGAGTACTGTGAATTGCATTTTAATATTATATTAGTAAAATATCAGTACCAAGCTAGTGCCTTAAACTGAAAGATTTAAGAATAGGGACCCAATGAACATCATAAGCATGTGGTATAAAATAATTGGAAGGAATACAAATATTGTAGTGCACATAATTGTTATTCAGAATGAAAAAGTATTTTTAAATACTGGCATCTCAGATTCTGTTTTTGTACATGAGAATCGAGCACTTATTTTTCACTTAGCTTAGATAGCTATGTGCGCCAGCTTCCTCTCATTATGCAAATAGAACAGATAAAACTAAACTGTAAAATAAAGTCAAAAATATAATTCTTCTCTAAAAATACATATATATTTGGAACCCTAAGACGAATAAGCAACTCAAAAAAGGAACCACCACAAACTTAAGAAAAATTTAATATCTCCTTTATTTATCACCACAGCTCTCACCAGGTTAATACTATCTATTATTTGATACATATGAAAGCAAGACAGATTAACTAATTTATAATCATGGACAATTTTTTTTCAGTTTTACTCTTAAAACTTAACTCAGTATTCTTATCTCTAAAAATAAAAAGGTCCTGAAAATAGAAAGGTGAAGAGTAATAATTAGTTGTTGTTACCAAAATATTTAAAATCTAAATGAGGTGGGTATCTGACGGAAGATGGTGAGAAAACATACAAAAGATACAGAATATGATAAAGGCTACACTGAACAATCTGAATAGATAATTAGAGATGTTGATAGGTGCAAGTTTTTGAGAGTTTTCTCTATGAAAGGTACTTTGCTAACCACCTTAAATAAGTTATGAAATCACAGTGATAGAAACAATTATTTCTACAGGGGTCATTCTGAGTACAAGCTGTTAAGAGGATGGTTGTTGATAAAGAAATAACAAAAAGCTGACAGCAACAACAAAAGCAGACAAGAAGAAGATAACCATTAAGCAACTTGGGTACCGAACAAACAAAATAGAAAGAGATGAATTAAAGATACATCTTCAAGGTATAGTCAGCAAGACTGGAACACCAAATGGATGAAACAAGTAGGAATTCTTTAAAAAAAAAAAAAATCACTGAAATATTCAGATTATAGTAGCACTGTTATGGCAATAATTATTTTTTATTAACTTTTTTAAAGTATAGGGCAAAAGAACATATAATTTTATTTTCTTAAAGAGGCAAAAATTTTTGATGGCAAAAGTGGGGTGCACATAAATGGAATAAACTAATTTTTAGACATCAATAAGTTTTCTAACTATAAAAAACCATATTATAATATATTTAGACATTCTGGGACATCTTTTTCAGTAAATAAAATCAAACTAAGTAAAAATGACCTACATATCAAGAAAGAATAAAAATTTCAGGCATAATTAAACAAAATAACTGCAACATTTGTACAGTGAAATTATAAGTCATTTTGAAAAGAAATTAAATGAGATCTAAACAAATGGAAATACATTCCATGTTCATAGATCAGATAATAAATATTACTAAGATAGCAATATTCTCCAAATTTATTCACAGATTCCCTATCAGACACTTAAATTTGCTTAGTTTGTTTGTAGACATTGACAAGCTGATTTTAAAAGTTCATATGAAAATAGAAGGGACAAAGAATCACCAAACTATTTTGAAAAGGAAAAATAATATGGAGGACACACTTACTGGTATCAAAACTTACTACAGAACTGTAATAATAAAGACTGTGTAGTACTGATATAGAACAGATGTATACATCAGTGAAACATAACTAAGTCTAAAAACAAAGCCTTACATTTATGGTTAACTGTTTTTGACAAGAGTGTTAAGATAATTCAATGGAAAAAGAATAGCATTTTCAACAAATGATGCTGGGGCACCTAGATTTTGAGAAGCAGAAAAGCGAAGCTGGAATCCTGCCTCCCACCACACATAAAAAATTTACACAAAATCGAAAGTGATGGTCACTCAGTAATGTCTGACTCTTTGCAATCCCATGGACTGTATACTCCATGGACTTCTCTAGGTCAGAATACTGGAGGGGGTAGCCTTCCCTTCTCCAGGGGATCTTCTCAACCCAGGGATCACACCCAGGTTTTCCATTGCAGGTGGATTCTTTACCAGCTGAGCCACAAGGGAAGCCCAAGAATACTGGAGTGGGTAGCTTATCCCTTTTCCAGTGGATCTTCCCAACCCAGGAATTGAACTGGGGTCTCCTACATTGCAGGCAGATTCTTTACCAACTGAGCTATCAGGGAAGCCCCTGACCAGTGATCTAAATGTAGAGCTAAAACTACAAAATTCTTAGGAGAGACAACACAGGAATAAATCTTTGTGGCCTTGGATCTTGGCAATGGTTTCTTAAATAACAAAATCAAAAGCACAAGTGATGGAAAAAATAAAGATAACATCTGTGTAAAGAATGGATGAAAATATTTACAAATTATAAATCTGATAAGGACCTAGTATCCAGAATAAATAAAATAAATTTGTAAGAGTTAAACTGAATGACAGAAATACACACAACCTGATTTAAAAATGGGCAAAGAACTTGAAAAGATATTTCTTCAAAGATACACAAATGACCAATAAGCACTTGAAAAGATTCTCAACATCATTAGTCACCAGGGCAATGCAAATCAAAATCACAATGAGATACTACTTCACACCCACTAGAATGGCTGTAATAAAAAAGACAGATTATACCAAGTATTGATAAACACTTATGACCCAGCTATTTCATTCCTGAAAGTAAAAGCGTAGTCGCTCAGTCATGTCCGAGTCTTTGTGACCCCATGGACTGTAGCCTGCCAGGTTCCTCTGGCCGTAGAATTCTCTAGGCAAAATACTGGCATGGATTGCCATGACTTTTTCCATGGGCTCTTCCTGACCCAGAGATAGAACCTGGGTCTCCCACATTGCAGGCAGATTCTTTACCATCCGAGCCACAAAGCACTCCTAGGTATATGTTAATACAACAAGAGAAGTGAAAAACACATCCAACAGAAAAACTTCTACAGAAATGTTCACAGCAATATTATTCATAATAACCAAAAGACAGAACCCAAACGTCGACTAACTGATGAACTGATAAATTGTGGCATATCTGTACAAGAGAATATTATTCAGCAATATTAAACAGCAGAAATAAGTGAAGTACTGATACATACCAATGTAGATGAACCTTAACAAATTATGCTAAACAAAGTAAGCCAGTCACAGACAACTAGACATTGTATGATTCTATTCTGGACCACATGTCCAGAATAGGCAAATTTACAGAGAAAAAAAATAGATTAATGATTGTTTACACCTGGAACAAGGAAAGTGGGAATCAGAAATGATTGCTAGTGGGTATGAGTTCTTTAGGGTGGACAAAGTATTCAAAATTAGACTGTGGTTAGGGTTATATAACCCTGTGAATATACTAAAAAACACTGTATTATACATGCTGAGTGAATGAATTTTATGATCTGTCTCAATTATGCTGCTAAAATAGTCAAATAAAATTGCTTAAATTTACTGAGATCTAGGAATAACAACAAGTTAGTACATTTCAGAAATTTCAGAAATATAAAAGACAATCACTTGGGAACTGTTGTATTTCCTACAGACATTTTTAACTATGCAAAGTGAAAGCTTCCAATGCCTTATTAATATTTTCCCTTTAGCTATTAAGATTATATTTTTAATTCAGTACATACTATCACCAGCTTCTTTGGAGAAGAATGCATGAAAACATGGACTTAAAATGCCATCACAATACTGATTCCATCCTTTTAATCAACGCATCAGACCTTTTAAGTCATCCAAAAAAAAAAAAAAAAAAAGATTCAGTTTCTTGACACTTTAGGCTTTCTGAAGCTAACCGATAACGTATGAAGGAACATATGTGATCTGCTTCAAGGCTCCAATTTCTTAACTGAAAAGCCACTTTCTTTCTAATACCTGGATAAGAGGATCAACGAAGGTTAAGGTCTAAGCAAAACCTCTAAATGTAAAATCAGACTTCCATGACCTTCCCCCTTACCCCTGCCTTCTCTTTAACAACCCCTTTCTTCCTACCCACTTGATGTTTCCTCTGTGATACTAGGGAAGTTTAAGTCCCATGGTCCCCACAATACTCATGCCAACAACGTATTTCACCTTTGTTCACTTCTCTACCATCAAAACAGAACTGGCCTTCAGTGAGGTTGCTTACTTTGTGCATCCATTCATTCCACAAATACACTATATTTATTAAGTGCCAATCATTGCACTGAGTGACAAACTGTTGAACAAAGCACTAGGTTGTGGAGAAAAATAAACAGTATTCAATTACACTACAGTGAGGAAGTGATATGTCAAAGACATGCATGTGGCACCGTGGACATTCTTTACATGACAAAGTTTTGGAGCTGGGTACACGCAGGAAACTTCCAGTAAGTACTGTCACAGAGGCACAGAAAGCAGGTAGATGGCAGAGTGGCAAGTGCTGAGGGGAGGAAGTGGAAGCTAGTGTTACATGAAAAAGACTTTGAGACTCAAAAGTTAGTATTTATTGAATGAATATTCTGTTACAGAAACTGTACTACTGCCTTTAAATCTATCTTGCTCAGTTAATTCTCACAACTCGGTAAGGGCTTTAGTATTATGATTTTCACTTCACAGATGGAATGTCAAAGCTTAGCACAGTTCTGTTCCATACTCAACATTTCTCAGCTGAGAGCTAATATACAAGGAAAGCTAAGTCAAATCAGTCTGAGCACAATAAGGGCATTATTTTCTATAAACTATCCACATGAACTTTAAGATTTCTAGAAATGTTAGGCAAACTAACTTATAAGTAACTAATAAATATTTGACTCAGTAAGGCAGAGTGATTGGGATACTCAAGCACAAGGAAAATTATCTCGTCATTATATATTCTGCATATTTCAGATTTGACATGTTATGTATTATCTACTCAAGAGAATGAACAAATCAATCAAAATAAAAATAGGTCAATACAATTTGTATCATCTCTGTTGATCTTTTGTATCCAAGCTTATATTTAAATAGGTCAGCCAGCATTACTGACTCTAACAAGCACATACAAAACAAACAGCCTTTACAATGTGCAGTTTCAATGAAAAGGTATCTCAAAGACTGCATTAAAGATTTTAAAAGTTATATTCCCAAAGCTGTTACTAAACAGTTGTCTCTACTTTGGCTGAGATTCCAGAAAAATAGGTATCAACGACTCTGACATCTACATCATCCATGCAGGAAGGCAAGGATATCAACTTTAACCAGTGTGGAAACACTCGGCTCCTCAATACTCAAAGGTATAAAAGAGCTGCCGCAAAACTGTTCAAGATGTCGGAGAAAAGAGATGGAGAATTTCTTGAGTGAGAGTGTCAAGGTATGTATCCCCATCCCATCCCTTACTTTTTAGTGATGCAGGGCTTGTCTGTCCCCCATCTTAAGATTAATGAGAAGGGCTTCAAAGAACACACTTTGAGAACTTAATAAGTTTGCTGAAGATTTGGAGACAGGGTGAACTGGATTCTGACTCAAGACTGTGAAATCGAAAGAATAAGATGGTAACAGACAACTTGGGGAAAGAAGGCATACCTGATGAGCATGTCTAAGGTACTGGTATATCATATCAAGTAGATGTAAGCCAGGAGAGAAAGACAATGACAGACTGGCCTGGGACTGTCTTAGAATCTGTCCATGAAGGACACCTTATTGCTTGAGGTGACTTCAGCAGGAATACTCCAGAGGTGTTCAGGCTGGTACCCACAGTATGAGGGCACATGTAATCAGCCAACTGGGGTTGTTCCACTAAGTTCAGGAAATTGTGGATGAGTGAGCCCTAATAAGCACCCATAAGGGAAAGAGTCAGTTTTAATCATTTGTCTGAAGTAGAGATTTCAGCGCACAGGATAATCCAACACGGAAGATCATTCCTGCCTCTTTGCCTTTCCCTGCAGCTTCCCATATCAAGCTGACAGATGCAGGATAAAGGCCACAAGCTGAAGAAAACAGGGAAGGTGACCATGACTTTCTTTTTTATTTCAGGTTTATCCATGCAGCTGACCTAAGCTGAGGTGAGAAACTTTTACTGTGAATAAAGCTTGATTGTTATCATACATTGATACTTACTGAACTGAAACAAGGAGGAAATGGCAACCCACTCCAGTATTCATGCCTGGAGAATTCCAAGGACAGAGGAACTATCGTCCATAGGGTCGCAAAGAGTCCAACACAACTGAAGCGACTTGGCATGCACACAAAATGCCTTGAGTACATTTAATATTCTGAAAATGACCAGAAAAGTCACAGGGCCCATAGTTCATACTCAGTATTGGGTCAGACTACTCCTCCAGTTCTAGTTTGAATGGGCAGAAGGAGAAGAAATTTAAGTTGTTTTTCTGCTGGTACCCTACAAATCTCACGCATTTAATGTAAGAGTTAAAATAGTTGTGAGAAAAAAAAACATTAGCCCAAACAGAGACTGAATCTACATGTGATCTTAGCATTATTAGATAGTACTAGTGTGTTAGGTAGAGAAGGCAATGGCACCCCACTCCAGTACTCTTGCCTGGAAAATCCCATGGACGGAGGAGCCTGGTGGGCTGCAGTCCATGAGGTTGTGACTGAGCGACTTCACTTTCACCTTTCACTTTCACGCATTGGAGAAAGAAATGGCAACCCACTCCAGTGTTCTTGCTTGGAGAATCCCAGGGACGGTGGAACCTGGTGGGCTGCTGTCCATGGGGTAGCACAGAGTCGGACACGACTGAAGCGACTTAGCTGCAAAATCACTGCAGATGGTGACTGCAGCCATGAAATTAAAAGACTTACTCCTTTGAAGAAAAGCTATGACCAACCTAGACATTGTATTAAAAAGCAGAGACGTTACTTTGCCAAAAAAGGTCCGTCTAGTCAAGGCTATTGAAGAAGGCAACGGCACCCCACTCCAGTACTCCTGCCTGGAAAATCCCATGGACGGAGGAGCCTGGTGGGCTCCAGTCCATGGGGTCACTAAGAGTCGGACATGACTGAACAACTTCACTTTCACTTTTCACTTTCATGCATTGGAGAAGGAAATGGCAACCCACTCCAGTGTTCTTGCCTGGAGAATTCCAGAGACGGGGTAGCCTGGTGGGCTGCCGTCTATGGGGTCGCACAGAGTCAGACACGACTGAAGCGACTTAGCAGCAGCAGCAGTGTGTTAGGTAAAACACAAACCTCAGTTTCCACGTCTGTAGAGTATGGCGTATAAATTCAGAGGACTGATCCTGAAATACAGTCTTGAAATGAGCCATGATAGCTTTTAGGTGCCACTGGCAAAATTCTTGTCATCTATTATCTATCTCTCCAGTTCCTTTACTTGCCAAGGCTTGTGGAAAGAAATACCAATAACTGGAAATACACTATACTTAGGAATAAACTGTTATGTCTGTTAATTTTTAGTAGTAGGAAAATAAGTATGTTTTCTGAGGATTCTGAAAATAAAATACATAAAACATGAGAAGAATAACCATTAATGACTGGGTCAAAAAACTGATCTGACCCAGTTTTCTTGGTCAGAAACTGATCAGTCTTATAACGACTGATTATATGAAATTCTACATGGCAAAATTATATCCAGTAATTTTGGTTTATTATGAAAAGAAATGCCTTCTGTATCTGGGGGCCAAAGTTGAACAAATATAAGAGTATTCTTCAAAAAGCTTTTTTAAATGTCTAAAGTGTTTGTGCTTATTTATTCCAGGTCTCATACATTGTTAAAAAATCTTAACACTGGATCCTTTCAAGTATAGCAGGTGGTAGGCACACTTGTAAAAATAAAAATAAAAGCAAGTAAATGCTGAAATTTAATTAAATACTTATGAAGATCATAATGTGCCAAAAGTTAAACATAAACTTATCATTTGTTTTAAATAAATTTTGTCTTCTTGTTTTAAATTATAAAATTAATAGTATATTCCTGTCAAACTACATCAACAGTACAGAGAAAAAGTAGAAGATCCAATTCCTCCTTCTCACTCCTTACCTCCCGCTCCCACTGCTAGAAGAAATCCCCATTAGCAGTTTCTCGTCTGTTCTTCATAAGGTCTGTCTATGTTTCATGAAATGTTAAATTTCATTCTCTATGTATTATGGACAAAACAGATACCATTGCTGGAATAAAAAACAAGCATAATAAATATATCTATTATTTCACTTGTTAATACAGAAAATTTACAGAGAGATGACTTAAAATTTTACCAGGAGTATGTAAGTTAGATATTAAAAAAAAAAACAACTCACCATCGTGCCACTGCTTTAAAGTCATCAAAGGCCCAGGATAAAACACTGAAAGTGTTTGCAGAATCTCCTTTGACCTACATCTGCTTTTTAAATTTTAAGTCAATATCACATGGAGAATAGATCTAGAATGTTGAACTAACAAGGACTCTAAAATAGGGTTTCTTCAGGGTTTAAAAATAACCATAATCATACTATTCCTAAAGTAGCTGGGAATGTGAGCACAGAACATTCTCTCAACTAAACTCAAATGTTAATGAGATCCATTAAAAATTCCTCCTGAATCTTTTGGATTCCATAGTTTTCTACTATTACTAGATATATTTTTTTTCCTCATTAAAAGATATTTAGAAGCCCTCTGAATAAATAGTAATATTAATAGCTTTCTGAATTTACCATATAGAATGTAAATAAAGGTGGTTAAACCAATTAAAAAAACAAATGATACTTATTAGATTTATTTAATTATTTCAAAGAATGATCTATAGCATTACCCTTAATACTATTCTAAATGAGGTAGAATCCATTTAGTTTTCTGCTGAATTATGTAGCATTACCAACAATTTAACAGACACATGAAAATGTGTGGAGAAACACTGAGAAACAGAAGTTTTATTGAGTTAAATATTAAGATAAGTGACAGTAAATTTGAAACATTCAATTTATTTTCAGAGGAACATTTTTCCATATGTGGCATTTGGCTGCTGACTTCAACACTAGAATGAGACAGAAATAAGGGAACCTAATTAAAGAGCTAGGAGAACATCTGGAAATTCAGTAAATATTACTTAGATAATAATGAGGCTTTACACTTTTGATCACATACAATATTGCTGTCCTAAGAAAATTTAGCCTTTCAGTCTTGTGGCAAAAGGTAAGACAATAGTCAATTTTAAGTCTCCTCTTACATTTCTTCCTTCTGAATTCTTAGCACTAAAGTCCATGTTCTATGAATAATTGTTGGATGAATGAGTCAATGAATGACTTAATTAAAGGTAATACTAAGGAACCTACCTTTATGCTGAACTTATATACAAATCTTTGTAACCATCTTTGCCTATAAGAAGTTTGTAGATTCTTACCCTATTCTTATAAAAGACATCAGATTGGCCCAAAAGTTCGTTCATAAAAGGTTAGAGAAAAACCTGAATGAACTTTCTGGCCAACCCAATAATATTTCCTTCTAAATATAGTTATAGCATTAATTGTTATTTTTATATCAATACAGTCATAAATGCTGTCTGAAAATGTAATGAAATAATCCAAAATGCAGAGATATAATAAATAATTTAACCATTGTGAAGTTACTGCACTATTATTTGTTTTCAGTTCTTTGTTTCTTAAAAGTATCCTTTTATTACTATATGTGAGAAATGGGTATAGTAAAAAATTAGGAAACACAAAGAAAAATCAGAAAATATAAACATCAATTCCTAACAACCAGAGGTTACTATTGTTTTAGGTTTTAATATATCCTATTAAATCTTTTATGTATATACATATCTGTGTGTATCTATTTGTGTATGTATATGTATACTATAATGAGATTGCATATTATTTTGTAGCTATATTATTTTTCTGGGTTAACAATCTCCATTTTTCATTTTCAGAATAATTTCATCTCATCTAAAAGCCAGATCATATTCACACATAATTCCTCCAAACTGTCCATTAGAACTGGTCTTTTGAAAATTAGCAAAGTCCCTTTTTTACTACCCAGACTTGCTGAAGACTTCTTGCTATTAGTAACAGTGCTGAAATGGAGACTTTTGTGCATAGGCTTTTTCTATAATTAGAGTTGTTTCCTTAGGAGAGGTTCCCAGAAATGGAATTAATAAATCAAATGCCATGAACTTGTAAATCTCATGATACCTACTGCCAAATGACTTTCCAAAAGCATTGTACCAAATTACATTTCCAACAGCAAGGCAAGAAAATTTTCTTAAAATGAGTGTAGTTAAACATTAAGGAGACATTGAAACATGATTTAAATTTGATGTCAAGAAACAATGAAACTATTCAACTTTATGTGCTTCCATCATTTACCTGTTAAGTTCAAGTCAGCTCATTAAACATGTACTCACCTCAGAATTTAACTCAGTAGGAAGTATGGATAGCATAATTCCTGACAACAATAAGCATATAAGCTAATGAGCCTCCAGAACTGATCCATAGGAGATGATGTCAAGATGATAACAAAGACAATGGTAGAGATATGCCCAAGGATTTGTAATAATCAAGATAGGACTCACCCAACCCCATCTGAGAAAAGAGCAAGTTACCAAAAGCTTCTTGGAAGCCATAACAATGTAGTTTATCATGATGATTAAGTAGGAATTAGCCAGGAGAATAAAAAGTAGGGACCCCCCCTGAAAAAAATGAGGATAGTCACAGCAGAAGGATCATCATGGACTTTTTAAGAGTAATTTATAATATTGGAGAAGGCGATGGCACCCCACTCCAGTACTCTTGCCTGGAAATAAATTGGTATAAATAGGTGTGACAGCTCCAGCATTTTCTCCTGTCTTTTGTAAAGTTTTATTGTATGTATCTTTTAACACAGTTTCAACAAGGGAGTTCTATAATCACGTTCTATCCACATAGGGTATACTTTAGTGCCTCCAACTGTTCTCAGGAGGAAGCAGTTATTAGGGGGCATTTGATAAACATATCATAAATAATGGAACCACTGATGTTCACTTGTTGGGAGACAGGGAAGTTTAACTTGTGAGGGACAGTCCCATATGAGAAAGCATTGTTCCACCTAAAATGGAAAAACCCTCCTTTCTTAAGACATGCTGAGCCAGACCTGAAGTTCCTTGAGAACAAAAATAGTATTTTACATACTTTACCTTCATCACACCTAGAACACATGGATGCTAGATATGTAAGCAATGTAAATACTTTTTCATAGATTAACATCAAAAACAGCAACATTTCAAAAATAATTAAAATGGTCAAAATACTTCACCAACTATCTCATAATTTATTACTTATCATGCACCACCATGAGAGGCGTTACCAATGATGAGTCTGTAAGCTGCCAGTCTGTGAAAAAATCAATGGCAGCCACCTAACTGTTTACATTGGCAGAGAAAGCAAATCAGGTATAATTCTATCATGTGCCACAGGGGGAAAATTCTTTAGAGACATTCAAGATCTGTGAAAACTTATTTTGAAATAATTGTGGCTCTAATCCTCTACCAATGGTCACCTGAAATTGAAGCATAATCTTCTGAAGCTTAAGACTTAACGCATTATGGAAAGTGCAGAATAAAACAATATGTTCACACAAGTACAGTTTGTTCTTAATTGTTTTATTGGACTTTTTGAAGTCTGCAGCATGTATGACCTTTAAAAGTTTCTTAAAACAAAATTGCCATGATTTATTTTTTACTGAATCTTTACACACCATTAAAACAGTCATTTACCCTTTAAGACAACCATACTGTTCTTGAGAAAAACACCCTAAAACATAGGGTTCTTAAGATTTTTATTTTACAATAAAACAAGCCACAGGCAAATAAACACAGTTCTGAGTTAAAAGTGGCAGGAGCATTAGGTTTCAGAATTATCGTAAAACAGGAAGGTTGTGAGGGTGTAACATAGGATGAAAGCAGCCTCAACCCCAGAGCCTTCCTGCTGACTTGGGACATGCCAAAATACACAAGGGTCTACACACAACACAAATACACACAAAGGGACACACACATATACAATACTCAAAGAATAACTTGTTTGGGATAGCTATTATCCTTCCAAAAGCCCAGTTCAAAAGTAGAAGACAATAAAACAAAAGGTTCAAACAGTTAATTCAACTATGTCTGAAAATAATATGCTGCCAGTACATTTGGATGAGAAATGGTTTTCAAGCATGTGCATATTAGCAGTTTCTATTAAGGTAATGCCATCTGGGAGAATAATCTTCTCTCCTTGATGATAATTCTACTAACACATACACACACACACACACACACACACACACTTACATGCCTGGAAATGGTTGTACCTTCAGCTTTAGTGTCAAATTTCTCTGTGAACACTTGCTTCAAGATTACATCTCAGAGAAAAGTTAAATATCTTGCATCGGTAAATATGGCTTAGAATATATACTGTGGTAAAGAAAATACACACTGTGGGAAAGAGTGCCATACCTACAGTTACAGCCACATTCCAATAAAAGAAGTAGGAGAACATGCCAAATGGAGGTAGCAGTTAAATTGCTCACCAGAAAAATAAAGAAAACCAGGTCATTATTTTTCCTTCCCTGAAATAAAGAAGCAGCTTCTGCTTAGTTTGGAACAGTCACAGCGAAAAGGGAAGCTTGTGTTTACTCAGCTCTGTTCTACTCAGCAGTCCGGTTCATTAGGTTTGTAGGATTTTTTTTTTTAAATTAACTTTGTTACAGTAATCTGTGGGGTGTGTAAAGCCTACTCATGAGGTGGCAACTCAGAAGCCTGCACTGCAGACTAGACGCCAAAGGCAACATAAATATACACAAAATACATGCAAATTAATTTTAAAATATTCTGCCGGCTTAAAAAATTTTTTTAAACCTGAAAATCTAGCTGTTTTCCTAGAGAGCAAAATTGCATTACTGATAATTTCTATTTTCACCTATCATCCTTCATGCACTTGGTATATAAATACTTGATATTCTTGAATAAAATATATGGGAAATCCAATAAGTAGGATGCAAACTTCCATGCATTAGTCACTGCTTGAAATAAATTCCTGTATAATTTTAAATCACAGTTATTACAAAGTATTATTCGATAATTCCAGGTCAAATAATGAATCTTTTAACATGTACACACACACAAGACAAAATGAAACACAAAAAGGTATTATTTATAAAAGATACTGACAATAACAAAATGACCCTAATAAAGATAAGAAGCTTCGTTTCTCCTCAAATATTACACAAAAAGTATATTTCAATTTAGCCTCCTAAAATAAGTATAGTAGGCTTCTTATCAAAACATCACCTCTATCATTTACCGTAAGTATCTACTTCTGCTTCATTGACTACAACTGAAGCCTTTGACTGTATGGATCACAATAAACTGTGGAAAATTCTGAAAAAGATGGGAATAGCAGACCACCTTACCTGCCTCCAGAGAAACCTGTATGCAGGTCAAGAAGCAACAGTTAGCACCGGATATAGAACAACGGACTGGTTCAAACTTGCAAAAGAAGTATGTAAAGTCTGTGTATCATCGCCCTGCTTCTTAACTTATATGTAGAGTACATCATGAGAAATGCCAGGCTGGATGAAACCCAAGCTGGAATCAAAATTGGCAGGAAAAATATCAATAATCTCAGATATGCAGATAACACTATCCTTATGGCAGAAAGAGAAGAGGAACTAAAGAGCCTCTTGATGAAGGTGAAAGAGGAGAGTAAAAAAGCTAGCTTAAAACTCAACATTCAAAAAATGAAGATCACAGAGGATCCTGCTGTGGTTTATGTCAGAGAGTGTTTTGCCTATGTTTTCCTCTGGGAGTTTAATAGTTTCTGGTCTTATGTTTAGATCTTTAATCCATTTTGAGTTTATTTTTGTGTATGGTGTCAGAAAGTGTTCTAGTTTCATTCTTTTACAAGTGGTTGACCAGTTTTCCCAGCACCACTTGTTAAAGAGGTGTCCATAGGTGTGTGGATTTATCTCTAGGCTGTCTATTTTGTTCCATTGATCTATATTTCTGTCTTTGTGCCAGTACCATACTGTCTTGATGACTGTGGCTTTGTAGTAGAGCCTGAAGTCAGGCAGGTTGATTCCTACAGTTCCATTCTTCTTTCTCAAGATTGCTTTGGCTATTCGAGGTTTTTTGTATTTCCATATGAATTGTGAAATTATTTGTTCTAGTTCTCTGAAAAATACCGTTGGTAGCTTGATAGGGATTGCATTAAATCTATAGATTGCTTTGGGCAGTATACTCATTTTCACTATATTGATTCTTCTGATCCATGAACACGGTATATTTCTCCATCTATTTGTGTCCTCTTTGATTTCTTTCATAAGTGTTTTATAGTTTTCTATATATAGGTCTTTTGTTTCTTTAGGTAGATATATTCCTAAGTATTTTATTCTTTTTGTTGTAATGGTGAATGGAATTGTTTCCTTAATTTCTCTTTCTGCTTTCTCATTGTTAGTGTATAGGAATGCAAGGGATTTCTTTGTGTTAATTTTATATCCTGCAACTTTACTATATTCACTGATTAGCTCTAGTAATTTTCTGGTGGAGTCTTTAGGGATTTCTATGTAGAGGATCATGTCATCTGCAAACAGTGAGAGTTTTACTTCTTCTTTTCCAATCTGGATTCCTTTTATTTCTTTTTCTTCTCTGATTGCTGTGACCAAAACTTCCAAAACTATGTTGAATAGTAGTGACGAGAGTGGGCACCCTTGTCTTGTTCCTGACTTTAGGGGAAATGCTTCCACCTCCCAGAATATTGGAAATAAAAGCAAAAATAAACAAATGGGACCTAATTAAAATTAAAAGCTTCTGCACAACAAAGGAAACTCTAAGCAAGGTGAAAAGACAGCCTTCAGAATGGGAGAAAATAACAGCAAACAAAGCAACAGACAAAGAATTAATCTCAAAAATATACAAGCAACTCCTGTAGCTCAATTCCAGAAAAATAATAGACCCAATCAAAAAGTGGACCAAAGAGCTAAACAGACATTTCTTCAAACAACACATACAGATGGTTAACAAACACATGAAAAGATGCTCAACATCACTCATTATCAGAGAAATGCAAATCAAAACCACAATGAGGTACCATTTCATGTCAGTCAGAATGGCTGCTATCCAAAAAGTCTACAAGCAATAAATGCTGGAGAAAAGGGAACCCTCTTACACTGTTGGTGAGAATGCAAAATAGTACAGCCATTATGAAGAACAGTGGGTAGATTCCTTAAAAAACTGGAAATAGAACTGCCATATGACACAGCAATTCCACTGCTGGCCATACACACTGACGAAACCAGAATTGAAAGAGACACGTGTACCCCAATGTTCATCGCAGCACTGTTTATAATAGCCAGGACATGGAAGCAATCTAGATGTCCATCAGCAGATGAATGGATAAGAAAGCTGTGGTACATATACACAATGGAGTATTCATTTCATTCGTTTCATTTCAGTCGCTCAGTCGTGTCCAACTCTTTGCGACCCCATGAATCGCAGCACGCCAGGCCTCCCTGTCCATCACCATCTCCCGGAGTTCACTCAGACTCACATCCATCGAGTCAGTGATGCCATCCAGCCATCTCATCCTCTGTCATCCCCTTCTCCTCCTGCCCCCAATCCCTCCCAGCCTCAGAGTCTTTTCCAATGAGTCCACTCTTCGCATGAGGTGGCCAAAGTACTGGAGCTTCAGCTTTAGCATCATTCCTTCCAAAGAAATCCCAGGGTTGATCTCCTTCAGAATGGACTGGTTGGATCTCCTTGCAGTCCAAGGGACTCTCAAGAGTCTTCTCCAACACCACAGTTCAAAAGTATCAATTCTTCCCTGATCAGCCTTCTTCACAGTCCAACTTTCACATCCATACATGACCACAGGAAAAACCATAGCCTTGACTAGATGGACCTTAGTCAGCCAAGTAATGTCTCTGCTTTTGAAAATGCTATCTAGGTTGGTCATAACTTTCCTTCCAAGGAGTAACCGTCTTTTAATTTCATGGCTGCAGTCACCATCTGCAGTGATTTTGGAGCCCCAAAACATAAAGTCTGACACTGTTTCTACTGTTTCCCCATCAATTTCCCATGAAGTGACGGGACCAGATGCTATGATCTTCGTTTTCTGAATGTTGAGCTTTAAGCCAACTTTTTCACTCTCCTCTTTCACTTTCATCAAGAGGCTTTTTAGCGCCTCTTCACTTTCTGCCATAAGGGTGGTGTCATCTGCATATCTGAGGTTATTGATAATACTCAGCCATTAAAAAGAATACTTTTGAATCAGTTCTAATGAGGTGGATGAAACTGGAGCTGATTATACAGAGTGAAGTAAGCTAGAAAGAAAAACACCAATACAGTATACTAACGCATATATATGGAATTTAGAAAGAAGGTAACGATAACCCTGTATGACAGACAGCAAAAGAGACACAGATGTATTGAACAGTCTTTTGGACTCTGTGGAAGAGGGCGAGGGTGGGATGATATGGGAGATTGGCATTGAAACATGTAAATTATCATATGTGAAACAAATCACCAGTCCAGGTTCAATGCACGAAACAGGGTGCTCGGGGCTGGTGCACTGGGATGACCCAGAGGGATAGTATGGGGAGGGAGGTGGAAGGGGGGTTCAGGATGGGGAACACATGTACACCCACAGCGGATTCAAGTCAATGTATGGCAAAACCAACACAATTGTAAAGTAAAATAAATTATTTCATTAATTTTAAAAAAACAAAAAATAAAAACAAAGATC
Source organism: Budorcas taxicolor (assembly GCF_023091745.1). Lineage (NCBI taxonomy): Eukaryota > Metazoa > Chordata > Mammalia > Artiodactyla > Bovidae > Budorcas > Budorcas taxicolor. Next base: position 29,137,665 of record NC_068913.1, on the reverse strand, counting down.
ATGGCATCCAGTCCCATCACCTCATAGCAAATAGATGGGGAAACAGTGGAAACGGTGACAGACTTTATTTTCTTGGGCTCCAAAATCACTGCAGATGGTGACTGCAGCCATGAAATTAAAGGCACTTGCTCCTTGGAAGAAAAGCTATGACAAGCCTAGACAGAGTATTAAAAAGCAGAGACATTACCTTGACAACAAAGGTATGTCTTGTCAAAGCTATGGTTTTTCCAGTAGTCATGTATGGATGTGACAGCTGGACCATAAAGAAGGCTGAACACCAAACAATTGATGCCTTAGAACCGTGTTGCTGGAGAAGACTTTTGAGAGTCCCTTGAACTGCAAAGAGATCATAGCAGTCAATCCTAAAAGAAATCAAACTTGAATATTCATTGGAAGGACTGATACTGAAGGGAATCTCCAGTGCTTTTGGCCACCTGATGCAAACAGTTGACTCACTGGAAAAGACCCTGATGCCTGGAAAGTTTGAAGACCAGAGGAAAAGGGGATGACAGAGGATGAGATGGTTGGATGGCATCAGTGACTCAAAGACATGACTTTGAACAAACTCCAGGAGACAGCAAAGGACAAGGAAGTCTGGCGTGCTGCAGTCCATGAGGTGGCAAAGAGTTGGGCACAACTGAACAACAACAAAGTTACCATATTTATAAGTGAACTCCTGATAGTCCCCTCAGACCAGATGAAAGAAAGATTAGTTCCTTCTTTACATTTTTTTCACACTCTCTACATCACATTCATATGGCAATTCTATTGGCTCCATCTTCAAAATACCGGGATTTTTTAATGGGGGTGGGTGAGGGTATCAATAATATGACCACTTCTGTAACTTCCACTGCTAGCAGCAGAGTATAAGCCAATGTCTTTCTCAATGAGATTACCATGGTCCTAAACTCCAGATCACATGATCCTCTGCTGAAAACTCTACATTGGCTGGCCATTTTGTTTGGAGTAAAAGTCATGACTCTCACAAGCCCTATGGGATCACACCTTACTTTCCCTTACTGACTCCACCTCCAACTTATTGCCTCTCACTCTGCTTTAGACACAACCGCCTCCCTGCTGCTCCATAAACATTCCAGACACTTTCCACCCGAGTTACCAGAAAACTTTTTCCTCAGATCAATTTATGGCTAAATCCTTTACCTCTCACAGTTTTTCACACTTTATCTTGTTTGAAAATTATAACTTTCTCTACATCCCGACACCATACCTCCCATCTGCTTAGCTTTTTTCCTCCATACCACCTACTAACTTATAACACATTAAAAAATTTATTTATGCACTATGTGTATTTTATTTCTGACTCCTTTTAGGATATAAGATGTACGAAAGCAATATTTTTTCGTCCACTTTGTTCACTGCTGCATGCCAAGCCACTGAGAATAACACCCGGCACATACTAGATACTGAATAAACATTTATAGGATAGGATGAATGGAATAGCATAGGCTTGGAGATCAGAGAATGGAATGAAACAGAATAGGCTGTTTTGGCAATTAGCTATTCTGTTTTGCTACCTATTCCAGTTAATATCACTGACTCTGCTTTTGTTTGTAACCTGTGAGAAAACAAACAAAAAAACCCATATGAGGATCAAAAGAATAATGAGATACCTCTGAAATAAGTGTATATCCGTATTTCATTGTGGTTTCAATATAATTGTGCCAACGGCTAATGTTTAGCATCTTTTCATATGCTTATTTGCTATTTGTATATCCTCCTCAGTGAAATGTGCCATCACGTCTTTTGCCCATTTTCTAATTAAACTCTTTTTTTTCAGTGTAGAGTTTTGAGAATTACTTATACATTCTATCTAGACTCTTTTGTCATACGTGTAGCTGCAAAAATGTTGCCATTTATATCGTCAGGGTTTCACCCACACTCTCAAATTATATGTTTATTAATACAATAAACCCAAAATCTCACTACACAACAGATACAACTATACTGAAATGACTAATACAAATTCCTCTTTTTGTTGTTTTGCCTTTAGTTTATCATGCATTTATGTTATCTTTAACTTTTCTCTGCTTTGTCAGAAAAACATTTAAGTAAAAAATTTTTTAATAAAATATATACATAAATGTACACCCTACTTTCATTCATGCACATTTACTCTGTAGATGCATGTAGTACATATTAATATAAAATAATACATACCCACCCCTAAACCACACACACACATACCCCAGACATAATTCTCCACTTTTAGATTCAAGGAACAAAAATTTTAGGGGCAAACCTCCTTTTGTCCTTTGGTAGAACATTGACACGGAGAAGGCAATGGCACCCCCCTCCAGTACTCTTGCCTGGAAAATCCCATGGACGGAGGAGCCTGGTGGGCTGCAGTCCATGGGGTTGCGAAGAGTCGGACACGACTGAGCGACTTCACTTTCACTTTTCACTTTCATGCATTGGAGAAGGAAATGGCAACCCACTCCAGTGTTGTTGCCTGGAGAATCCCAGGGACGGGGGAGCCTGGTGGGCTGCCATCTATGGAGTCACACAGAGTCAGACACGACTGAAGTGACTTAGCAGCAGCAGCAGAACATTGATAAACGGGTTCTCTGTACAAGTTTTAACAGTAGTTTCTATTTTACAGAAGATCAAAATTACTCTCTCACTGTGACAAACAACTCACATTCCGACAATTTAAAAGCTTCTTATTTACATGGATCCTATGTCACAAAATTAAAACCTGTCTATTTTAGCAAGCTAAACCTGTGTTTATGAGTGAGGTTCCAGTCTCTGTGTTTCCCTTAAATGTCTTTTAAATGTTAGGTCTTCTGATTTTCCTATTATACTTCACGTTATAAGGAGATACAGAAACATCATCATCATCTTTGTATTATGCTAGAGCCCAGGAACTGGGTTTGGCATGAGGGAACCAGAAACCCAGATAGCCACTAAGGTGCCACCCTCAGAGGAGACAAGGTCAGAGATGTGGGATTAGATCTGGGACCATGGAGAAAATGCAGCCATTTGGACAGATATAGAGTCGTGGAGGGAAGAGTTTCTTGAAGAGATGGGGGCACAAGAGAAGGAGGCAAGTTGTGGGAGCTCTTTCATCTGTCCCTCATCTCCACCCAGTGCTTCCTACTGGATGAACCTAAGAAGGAAACAGGTGGCAAAAGAGCCTGGGAGGTGATGTTTGTCAACATCAGCCCAGTGTAGACCAGCAGAGCAAGGGAAGGGCAATAGAACTGTCACCAGGGCGAATACATGGTAAACTGCAGAAGAAGTTAAGTAAGCCAGATATCACACTCAGCCTGAATTGTAGCAACTCTGTAAAACGATCTGGTAGAAGTTAGAATAACTATGAATTTAGTTTTCCAGATGATCTTGGAGTATGATTATCCATGGGGTCTCTGATCTCAAATTCTTTTAGACTAGCTATAACTGAGCAAGATCAAGGAACACACAAATAGGCAGCAGTTTTACTGCAAACGCTCTCCAGTGGGGAAAACTGGAATGGGTCCCTGGTCGATACATCAATTCTCCAACTTGGCTCCTGCTGGAGGACTTTGTGTGGATGTGTTTATATTTTCCAAAGCACTACCATTACACTCTGTTAAGGGGAAACATACCATCAAACACCACCAAATACAGAAAAAACGAAAATCCTGTCCATTTTAACATGGTAACGTGTTCTAATGGCTCCATCTTAAATTGTTTAAGTGAAACAAAAGAATGGAGAAGGAAGGTGCCAGGATGGGTCAGGATGAAGGAGAAAGAGAAGTTACTGTCTACTCGGTTTCGCCTCCACTGTCAAGACTTGGGGTTGGGTACTTGCCACTGGCTAACTCATTTAATCTTCACAACAACTTTGAGAGGTCAGAATGTTTGTTCCAAGTTTACAGATGACAAAACCATGAACCAAAGAGGCTGAGCATCTTTAGGTGCCCCACAGTGAGGGTGAGATGCAGAAGACTGTTGATACCCCATTCCAAAGGTCAACTTCTATCTGATATACCAAGGATGTTTCTGTAATTTTATATTCCTTAATCATTTACTTATACTAAAAGATTTGTATTTCCTTGAAACAAAATAAAATTACTAATTCTAAGGAGAACATCTTTTTCCAGCATCTGTGTAATCACTAGACAAGGGCATGTAGTGCTTGGCAAAAAGGGACAGGAAGAAAAGCAGCCAAAAATTTAAGAGATATTCAAATTGTTCCCTCTTACATATTCCTACAGAATAAGATCACAGTTGTGTCAATATGCATAATGAAAGTGAGAATAGAAATCTGTAGTGGTAAAAAAAAAAAAATTCAATGTAATCTGAGGAAGGAAATGGGTGTACTAAAGTCAAGAAATTATAATCTAGAGATTCACAGGCCAAACAGTAAGTAAGCCAAGCTTTTTTCCCCCTGTATGTTTTTAAGCAAATACAAATAAAGGATATTTAGATATCTATATCTTAGCATACAGTGAACCAGTAGGTAGAATTTTACTAAAGACCATATCATTACCTCGACATTACATTGTCTAAACATGCCCCCATTTATTCATTTATTCCTTGCCCACGAATTTACATTTATTAAATTTTCCACAATCTCCAGGTGATGTCAATATGGCATCTCATAACTCATACCTGAACAATGACCACGCTACATCCTAGGACTATAAAGTACTAATGTATGTTATCTCCCTGAGGAACTTTCAGTCTTGCACAGCCGTTCCCAACTTTCTCCTTCATGATGTTCTTAATCATCCCAATAACTTTTTATTTTTACTATACTCCTAAGCCTATCAATTGAGTTTACTAAGTTTCCAGGTCCAAACAACTAATAACTATTTATGTCCTAAGAACCTAACACTTTTTGGGCATTGCATAACATCTCAAACCTTATAATCAGATTAGAAAACATCACTATTACTTTTTGTTCCAGAGTATTCTCAGAAAGTAGTAGTTTCTTTTTTATCATGGGCAGTATCAAAAATCCAAAATTTTGAAACATATGATGGTATTAAAAAGAATAAAGACACTTAATATTCAAACATGCTTAAAATTCTCCAAGCAAGTCTTCAGCAATACATGAACCATGAATTTGCAGATGTTCAAGCTGGTTTTAGAAAAGGCAGAGGAACCAGAGATCAAATTGCCAACATCTGCTGGATCATGGAAAAAGCAACAGAGTTCTAGAAAAACATCTATTTCTGCTTTATGGACTATGCCAAAGCCTTTGACTGTGTGGATCACAATAAACAGTGGAAAATTCTGAAAGAGATGGGAATACCAGACCACCTGACCTGCCTCTTGAGAAACCTGTACGCAGGTCAGGAAGCAACAGTTAGAACTGGACATGGAACAACAGACTGGTTCCAAACAGGAAAAGGAGTGCATCAAGGCTGTATATTGTCACCCTGCTTATTTAACTTCTATGCAGAGTACATCATGAGAAACGCTGGGCTGGAGGAAGCACAAGCTGGAATCAAGATTGCCGGGAGAAATATCAATAACTTCAGATATGCAGATGACACTACCCTTATGGCAGAAAGTGAAGAGGAACTAAAAAGCCTCTTGATGAAAGTGAAAGTGAAGAGTGAAAAAGTTGGCTTAAAGCTCAACATTCAGAAAATGAAGATCATGGTATCCGGTCCAGTCACTTCATGGCAAATAGATGGGGAAACAGTGGAAACAGTGGCTGACTTTATTTTTCTGGACTCCCAAATCACAGCAGGTAGTGATTGCAGCCATGAAATTAAAAGATGCTTACTCCTTGGAAGGAAAGTTATGACCAACCTAGACAGCAGAGAAGGCAATGGCACCCTACTCCAGTACTCTTGCCTGGCAAATCCCATGGACTGAGGAGCCTGGTAGGCTGCACTCCATGGGGTCACTAGGAGTCGGACACGACTGAGCAACTTCACTTTCACTTTTTACTTTCATGCTTTGGAGAAGTAAATGGCAACCCACTCCAGTGTTCTTGCCTGGAAAAATCCAGGGACGGGAGAGCCTGGTGGGCTGCCGTCTATGGGGTCGCACAGAGTCGGACACAACTGAATCGACTTAGCAGATGCAGCAGCAGACAACATATTAAAAAGCAGAGACATTACTTTGCCAACAAAGGCCCGTCTAGTCAAGGCTATGGTTTTTCCAGTGGTCGTGTATGGATGTGAGAGTTGCACTGTAAAGAGAGCTGAGCAATGAAGAATTGACGCGTTTGAACTACGGTGTTGGAGAAGACTCTTGAGAGTCCCTTGAACTTGACTTCAACTTGAGATCCAACCAGTCCATCCTAAAGGAGATCAGTCCTGGGTGTTCATTGGAAGGACTGATGCTGAAGCTGAAACTCCAATACTCTGGCCACCTGATGTGAAGAACTGACTCATTTGGAAAGACCCTGATGCTGAGAAAGAGTGAAGGCAGGAGGAGAAGAGGGCAACAGAGAATGAGATGGTTGGATGGCATCATCAACTCAACGGACATGGGTTTGTGCAAATTCCAGGAGATGGTGAAGGACAAGCAAGCCTGGTGTGCTGCAGTCCATGGGGTTGCAAAGAGTCTGACACCACTGAACTACCGAACAACAATAAATAAGTTAATCAACATTTGCCAAGAGATAGCATAACTGCAATAGTAGAGGTAATCGTGGGGAAATGACCTCCATAATGCAAATTCAGGTGGTAAATTCTTAGCTTAGATGATTATCCTCCCCTTTCTTAAAATATTTTCTTTCCCTGAGTTTCTAATATTTTACACTTTCTTGTTTTTCTTTTATCTCACTACCTACTCCTTCTCAATCTTTTTGTTAGATCCTCTTTCTGCTCTTTAACTGGTGGAGTGGCTCGGAGCTTAGACCTCAGACCTTGTTTCTCCATAGTCTACACTCATGGCCATAACTGGAGACTTATCAGTATTATCGCTTTAAGTATAATCTATGATGCCCCAAATCATGTCTCTGTCAGCCTTTCTAAACACCCCTGTCCAGCTGCTCCCTCTACATCTCCAAGTTGGTGTCACATTGGCATTTAACACCTAACAGCCAAAACCCAAAACAGCCTAAACATATCCTTCACCTAGGGTTTACCAGATCAGTAAATACCACCCAAATCCATCCAATTACTCAAGCCAAACATCTCAAGAGTTATAGAGCTGAGGCTTCTCTTTCTCTTCACTCTATATCAAGTTCAATGAATCTTGTCAACTCTACTTTAAAATCTGATCATTTCTACCCCTTTTTACTACTGTCACCTAGGTCCAAGGCATCATCATTTATTGACTCAACCACGACAACTGACTGCCCTACTTCCCCCTTTACTTCTAGCAAGCTCTTGTTGATACAGCAGCAAGATGGTTCTTTAAAACTTAAATAAGATCATGTTATTCCTACATTTAAAGTCTCACTTAGAATAAAATCCAAAGAGCTTACTATGGCTTGAGGATACTGTGGATCTGACATCTGGATGCTCCTCTGATCTCATTTCTTGCTTATCTTCTCTCTGCCCAAGACTCATAGACCCATTTTTTGTCTCTGAATTATACTAAACAAGCCCAGGGCTTTTACACGTGTGGCTCCCTAAACCCAGAATGCTTTTTCATTGATATTTTTGTTGCTTGTGAAGGAAACCAGAATATTCATAGGAAATCCGAAAAACACGAAAATGCCTCTTTAATATAAACATTATTTTGACCTGAAGCAAATGCAGGAAAATCTCTGCATCCTGCCTTTTCTGGAAAAAGGCATGGTATAAATTCTCCTTTTACTCTTAACTGCCCTGAGATAGCACAAGAGAAATCTGCAAACAAACCTTTCTCCACTGGTTTACTCCCATACATTTACCTTCCCACAGTTTGCTACCCTTGGAAGCCTAAAACTATTTTACTTTGTCCTGTCATCTCTCTACACATTTACTGATCTTTGTTGGAAATCTTATGTAGGTGGAACTCTACTCTGCTCTGAGTTACTCTTCGTAAAGGTTTCTCGTGCATAATGTGTACTGCATGCACTAATAAACTGCTTTTCTCTTGCTAACTTGTCTCTTTGCTAAAGCTGAAAACTTTTTAAAAATGTCAAGGTTTGCCTCCACTACACTCTAAGAAAATGGGTGAGTGCGTCAAAGCTCAGAAGGGTGAATGAAGCAGCAAGGTTTGCTCAGGAAATCTAAGCAGGCCAGCAGAGCTGGGGTACTGGGCAGCAGTCCTCAGCCCCTTTGTGTCTCCACTCATGCAAATCCACCGTTCATACGTCCAGCAGAAAATCTTCCCTGTGGTTCTCAAGTATAGACGATGCCCCGCTATTTACGATATGACAGGATCTCATAACATGTGGATATCAGGAAACAGGGAAGGAAACCCAGGAAGAATAAACGGCTAGATAAACAGGCAGAGGGGTTGCCAAAAGATGAGAGTCTAATGTATGCGTGCTACTGCACATCAAAGATTCTTCATATTATCTGGAAAATGAGAGAGGGATTTTGAACCAAGAATTGCAATAGAGCATTTCTTCAATTTTATAAATACTATTTGAAAATGTGATACCTACATAATACATGACAAATACACCATGAGTTATTTCATCATTTCCCTATTATTGAGTTTCTAAAGTTGCTTATAATTTTTGCCATCTTAAGTAACAGAATAATCAACATACTTCCTTCTAATTTTTGAGCATATTACTCCCTTAGGGTAAATTTCTAGAGATGTACTGTTAAAGGCTTTAAATATTTTAAAGTTCTAATATATGCTGCAAAGTGATCCTCCAGGAAGGATATAACCACACACTCTCCCAACAGTGTATCAGTGTCTTTTCACCACAGTGTTATCAATAAAGAGTAGTTTTAAAATCTTTCCAAATTTAATAGATTTAAATAGTACATTATGATACCTCTTAAATTTTTTCTTGATTACTAATGATGTCAAACATTATTTCATATATTTACTATCATCTGAATATCTCTCTTTTAAAATTGTCTGCACATATCCTTTGAAAAGAAGAATCTTATAAGTTTCCCATATTGAACAAATCTGCCTACATTAACCAGTATTCATTATTGCAAACACATTAACTTGAGCATACCATGTGTCAGGAAGCATTCTAAATGTTTTATACATATTAGTTCATTTAATCATCACAACAGTAATATGAAGGAGGTTTTAGGAATATATTTACAGATGAAAGACATTAAGAGATAGAGAAGTGAGTAACTTGATCAAGTTAACACAAGTTTTAAAGGAGAGAGCTAAGATTTGCCTCACACATGCTATTAACTTTTCTGAAGGAGAAGATTTGAGGGGGGAAATGAGTTTGATTTCGTACATGTTGACTTCCATAAATCTATAGAATATTTAAGTTAGTGGTTCTCAACTGAGGATAATATTGTTCCCTAGAGACATTTGACCATTTCTGGAGACATTTTTGACGCTCACAGTTGAGGAGGGGGTGGTTGATACTTGAGAGGCTAGGGATGCTGTTAAGCATCCTACCATGTGGAGGACATCCCTGGCAGCAAACACTGGCCAAACCAACACATCAACAGTACTGAGGCTGGGAACCTCCAACGAAACGGGTGTATTTAATACGAAGCTGAAATTCAGAAAAGCGGTCTAGGTCAGAGAAAGGTTTGGTATGAACAACATAGAGGCACATCATAAAAGGACTATATTTTCATGGATCACTGAACATATACTGTTATCTACATCTCTGCTCACTGGCAGCTTGCATCAAATGTATTATTTAAGTTTTTGGAATTAAATAGACTACAAAAATTGAACATTTGGCCACAAATAACTCATTTATAGAGCCACCCTTGTTTTTTAGTAATTGTACAGAGAAAATAGAACTCCTGTTTTTGTTCCAACAAAAATAACGCAAAACAAAATGCCATATAATTGTTATGAATGTCACCAAAATGACTGCAAGTAAATGGGTCATTGCTGAGTAACACAAAATGGAATTACTGTATACAAATTAGGCAACTCCAGCAATAAGAGACACAAAATAAAGGAAATAATATATGAGAATTATAAGCACACCGTGAGCAAGGAAGAGACAACTAAGCCACAACCCCACGTCCAAGGAGCAGTGGCTGTGCGGGCACAGGAAGGCCTAGAGGAGCTATCCCAAGCTGAAGGTCAGGAACAGGGGTAGTGAGGAAATACCCCTGGTCCAAGGTAAGGAGCAGCGGCTGCGCTTTGCTGGACCAGCCATGAAGAGATATCCCACGCCCAAGGTAAGAGGAACCCAAGTAAGATGGTAGGTGTTGCAAGAGGGCTTCAGAGGACAGACACCCTGAAACCATACTCACAGAAAACTAGTCAATCTAATCACACTAGGACCACAGCCTTGTCTAACTCAATGAAACTAAGCCATGCCCGTGGGGCAACCCCAGACAAACAGGTTGTGCTGGAGAGGTCTGACAGCATGTGGTCCACTGGAGAAGGGAATGGCAAGCCACTTCAGTATTCTTGCCTTGAGAACCCTATGAACAGTATGAAAAGGCAAAATGATAGGATAATGAAAGAGGAACTCCCCAGGTCAGTAGGTGCCCAATATGCCTGGAGATCAGTGGAGAAATAACTCCAAAAAGAATGAAGGGATGGAGCCAAAGCAAACACAACATCCAACTGTGGATAGACTGGTGATAGAAGCAAGGTCCGATGCTATAAAGAGTAACATTGCATAGGAACCTGGAATGTCAGGTCCATGAATCAAGGCAAATTGGAAGTGGTCAAACAAGAGATGGCAAGAGTGCATGTCGACATTCTAGGAATCAGCGAACTAAAATGGACTGGAATGGGTGAAGTTAACTCAGATGACCATTATATCTACTACTGCGGGCAGGAATCCCTCAGAAGAAAAGGAATAGCCATCATGGTCAACAAAAGAGTCCAAAATGCAGTACTTGGATGCAATCTCAAAAATGACAGAATGATCTCTGTTCGTTTCCAAGGCAAACCATTCAATATCTCAGTAATCCAAGTCTATGCCCCAACCAGTAATGCTGAAGAAGCTGAAGTTGAACGGTTCTATGAAGACCTACAAGACCTTTTAGAACTAACACCCAAAAAAGATGTCCTTTTCATTATAGGGGACTGGAATGCAAAAGTAGGAAGTCAAGAAACACCTGGAGTAACAGGCAAATTTGGCCTTGGAATGCGGAATGAAGCAGGGTAAGGACTAATAGAGTTTTGACAAGAAAATGCACTGGTCATAGCAAACACTCTCTTCCAACAACACAAGAGAATACTCTACACATGGACATCACCAGATGGTCAACACCGAAATCAGACTGATATATTCTTTGCAGCCAAAGATGGAGAAGCTCTATACAGTCAACAAAAACAAGACCAGGAGGTGACTGTGGCTCAGATCATGAACTCCTTATTACCAAACTCAGACTTACATTGAAAAAACTAGGGAAAACCACTAGGCCATTCAGGTATGATCTAAATCAAATCCCTTCTGATTATATAGTGAAAGTGAGAAATAGATTTAAGGGCCTAGATCTGATAGATAGAGTGCCTGATGAATTATGGAATGAGGTTCATGACATTGTGCAGGAGACAGGGATCAAGACGATCCCCATGGAAAAGAAATGCAAAAAAGAAAAATGGCTGTCTGAAGAGGCCTTACAAATAGCTGCGAAAAGAAGAGAGGCAAAAAGCAAAGGAGAAAAGGAAAGATACAAGCATCTGAATGCAGAGTTCCAAAGAATAGCAAGAAGACATAAGAAAGCCTTCTTCAGCAATCAATGCAAAGAAATAGAGGAAAAGAAAAGAATGGGAAAGACTAGAGATCTCTTCAAGAAAATGAGAGATACCAAGGGAACATTTCATGCAAAGATGGGCTCGATCAAGGACAGAAATGGTATGGACCTAACAGAAGCAGAAGATATTAAGAAGAGGTGGCAAGAATACACAGAAAAACTGTACAAAAAAGATCTTCACAACCCAGATAATCACGATGGTGTGATCACTCATCTAGAGCCAGACATCCTGGAATGTGAAGTCAAGTGGGCCTTAGAAAGTATCACTACGAACAAAGCTAGTAGAGGTGATGGAATTCCAGTTGAGCTATTTCAAATCCTGAAAGATGATGCTGTGAAAGTGCTGCACTCAATATGCCAGCAAATTTGGAAAACTCAGCAGTGGCTACAGGACTGGAAAAGGTCAGTTTTCATTCCAATCCCAAAGAGAGGCAATGCCAAAGAGTGCTCAAACTACCGCACAATTGCACTCGTCTCACATGCTAGTAAAGTAATTCTCAAAATTCTCCAAGCCAGGCTTCAGGAATACGTGAACCATGAAATTCCTGATGTTCAAGCTGGTTTTAGAAAAGGCAGAGGAACCAGAGATCAAATTGCCAACATCCACTGGATCATGGAAAAAGCAAGAGAGTTCCAGAAAAACATCTATTTATGCTTTATGGACTATGCCAAAGCCTTTGACTGTGTGGATCACAATAAACTGTGGAAAATTCTGAAAGAGATGGGAATACCAGACCACCTGACCTGCCTCTTGAGAAATCTGTATGCAGGTCAGGAAGCAACAGTTAGAACTGGACATGGAACAACAGACTGGTTCCAAATAGGAAAAGGAGTAAGTCAAGGCTGTATATTGTCACCCTGCTTATTTAACTTCTATGCAGAGTACATCATGAGAAACGCTGGGCTGGAAGAAGCACAAGCTGGAATCAAGATTGCCGGGAGAAATATCAATAACTTCAGATATGCAGATGACACCACCCTTATGGCAGAAAGTGAAGAGGAACTAAAAAGCCTCTTCATGAAAGTGAAAGTGGAGAGTGAAAAAGTTGGCTTAAAGCTCAACATTCAGAAAACAAAGATTATGGCATCCAGTCCCATCACTTCATGGGAAATAGATGGGGAAACAGTGGAAACAGTGTCAGACTTTATTTTCTTGGCTCCAAAATCACTGCAGATGGTGATTGCAGCCATGAAATTAAAAGACACTTGCTCCTTGGAAGAAAAGTTATGACCAACCTAGACAGCATATTCAAAAGCAGAGACATTACTTTGCCAACTAAGGTCCGTCTAGTCAAGGCTCTGGTTTTTCCTGTGGTCATGTATGGATGTGAGAGTTGGACTGTGAAGAAGGCTGAGTGCTGAAGAATTGATGCTTTTGAACTATGGTGTTGGAGAAGACTCTTGAGAGACTCTTGGACTGCAAGGAGATCCAACCAGTTCATGCTGAAGATCAGTCCTGGGATTTCTTTGGAAGGAATGATGCTAAAGCTGAAACTCCAGTACTTTGGCCACCTCATGCAGAGAGTTGACTCATTGGAAAAGACTCTGATGCTGGGAGGGATTGGGGGCAGGAGGAGAAGGGGACGACAGAGGATGAGATAGCTGGATGGCATCACGGACTCAATGGACGTGAGTCTGAGTGAACTCCGGGAGTTGGTGATGGATAGGGAGGCCTGGCGTGCTGCAATTCATGGGGTCGCAAAGAGTCAGACACGACTGAGCGACTGAACTGAACTTAACTAGAACCACTAGTTAATGAGCCACCTCGCAAAAGGACTATGGTCCTGTATATGGACATGGCAAGACATACTTGGTGGTTCAAGGAGTTTCTTCAGGAATGTAACTGTTACTTTCGCTTTGTGGAATCTTAGCTGGCATGCCAGGCTGCCAAGGTCACAATCTGCTGGCAGGAGGCAAAGTAATAGGCTCTCATCCAGGCAGGTTAGCAAGGGGCAGAGTTCCAACTGGAGAGCATGGCAAGGGCTATTTGCTTTTAGCAAAAAAAAAGTGTGTTATATAACTAGTTGTATTTTTCAGAAAAATAGTAGATAACTAGTAGATTTTTCAGAAAAATCAGGGTTTCTTGGATACCTGAACCCTTTCATGCTCATTTCCAGCTTTTTTTAAAAAATAGCATGACTATCAACACCACGTGTTTTACTGTGGTGGAGTGTGTGTGTTCTGGAGTGAGACATTTGAATTTGAATCCTGGTCCTGCCACTTACCAGTTGTATTATCAGGCATGTTATTTCACTGTTTGACAACTCAGTTTTTTCCTCTCTAGAACAAGGGGAATTTCTCCTACAGTTCTTATAAGGACATGCTGGTTAACACATGTAAAATCCTTATTTAGAGTTTCACTATGCTAAATGCTTATTAATATTGGTTATTTTAATATAATTTTTGCTTTAGTCTGCGTGGACTGCTGTAACAACAAACATTTATTTCTCATAGTTCTCAAAACTGAGAATTCCAAGATCAGGGTCCTGGTGTCTAGTGAGAGCTCTCTAACTAGCTTGCAGATGGCTGCCTTCTAGTTTTACCCTCACATGGTGAAGTGAAGTGAAGCAAAGTCACTCAGTCATGTCTGACTCTTTGCGACCGCATGGACTATAGCCTGCAAGGCTCCTCTGTCTATGGAATTTTCCAGGCAAGAGTACTGGAGTGGGTTGCCATTTCCTTCTCCAGGGGATCTTCCTGACCCAGGGATTGAACCCAGGTCTCCCACATTGCAGGCAGACGCTTTACCTTCTGGGCTACCAGGGAAGTCTAGAGAGAGAAAGCACATTTTCCCCTCTCCTTTTACAAGGGCACTAATCCTTTCATAAGGACCCACCCCTACTGACCTCTTCTAAACCTAATTACCTCACAAAGCTCCACCTCCTAGTAAAATTACTTTAGGGGTTTTTAGGCCTTCAACATATGAATTTAGGGAAACAAAAATATGTAGTACAAATATTTGAAACAAAAGAAATGTTATGGTGTTTAAACCTTCCTTTCCTAAACAGTCTGAAGTCACAGAAAGAAAAGGAATCTCTTTTCAAGTGCTATGTATTTCCTTTGTCAAAAATTCCCTATCCATCTAAGGATGCTTGTATCTCCTCTGAACTTATGTCATGATAACATATTTTGTTTAATATAGTGCTGATATTATTATGAAATACTCTATGTATATCTATGCCATTTATTTCCTCATATGTGTATGCCCTGATTCCTTACAAGATATTTTTTAAAAATCATATGTGTTGGCCTATCTTGAAATAAGAACTTGTTTTAACGTCTAGAACATGTCCAGTTCTTATGTACCTCCAAGCATCAGCACAGTGTCCATCTATCACATCAATGGGATTCAGTGAATATTTGTCAAACAAAAGAACAAAAATATTTAATAAGATGTCAATTTGATGATGATAGTGTTATATATGATAAAAAACAAGGCTCTAGCTTTATAATTTGTTTCTTGTAATTTATATTATCCTCATTTATTTTTCTTTTATTTCCTTCTGTTTTATTTTTTAAATTGACATGCAGTAAAATATACAGTTCTACATATTTTAACAAATGTATAGATTATTATAACTATAATCACAATCAGGATACAAAATAGGTCCATTATACCTCCCCGCAAAATGCCGTATGTTCCACTTACCCCAACCACAGGTAATAATTGATACATTCTCTGTCACTGTAAGTTCTACTTTTTAATGTTAAACAAAAAAATTTAAAAAAAATTTTTGGAATAATTTCAGGTGTGCAGGAAAGCTGTCAATACACTGAGTTTCCGTGTATGCCTCACTCAACTTACCCCAATGTTAACATCTTACATAACCACAGGACATTTGTCAAAACTGAGAAATTAACTTTACCAAAATACTATGAACTTAACTGCAGAGTTTACTTGAATTTCATCAGTTTCTCCCTAGCATCCTTTTAACTATTCTAGGATTCATTTTAGGTCCCAAATTATATTTAATGCTGGGTCTCCTTAATCTCCCCTGATATGTGATAGTGTCCAGTCTCCCCTGTTTTTTTGTGACTTTCATGCTTTTTAAAGATCACTTCTCAAACATTCTGTAGACTGTTCCTCAAATTGTGTTTGCCTCATCGTTTTTTGTTTTTTTGCATCATTAGACTGAAGATATGAATTTGGGGGAAGAACACAAAGAAGGGAAATACCCTTTTTAACCACACCCACCTAAGTATACATGACCCTTATCATTGATGAGGTTCACCTTGATCACTTGGTTAAGGATGTTTCTGTGTGGTTTCTCCACTGTAACATTACTCTTTTCCCCTTTCTGTACTCATTCATTGAGTCAGTCATTGAGTCACTAATTTAAAATTCTTATTATGAGTAACTATTGCAAGTCTAATTCATCCACAGCCCTGTCACATGAAAGGTGCTTTCCACTTACGCTTCACCACATACATGAGATAAGTACTATCATCCATATTTTATAAGAGAACTGAAGCTTGTGGGAATTAAATAGAGCTACTATTTAGTAAAAGGCAGAAGTAAAATTCAAGTCCATGAATATCTGATTCCAAAACAAATGCTTGGTTCTTACCAGACTTTCCTTCCATCTATCCCCAAAATAAGCATCAACAAAAGTGAAGCAATTCATTCTTTTAATTGAGTATGCCACTCATATTTTTCCTTTCCAACTCAACATACCAACACACTTGAACGAGTGTGTTTATTTCATAAGGCTGTGGCTGAGCTGTGTGGTGATTAGCAAACTGATAGGATCTGTCATCACTGGGGATACGAAACAACAAAGATAAACATCACCTAAGCCTGGAAAGACAAGGACTACAGGGAAAGCGAGATCCCAGATGAGAATGAAATGAATGAATGGAAGAACAGAAAAGAAATTCAGAGTGTGAATGCCAGAGAAGCACAGCAAATAATGGCAGAGAATTGTCAGGCGAAACGTTACTATAGCTTTCTTCTCTTCTCAGGGTCAGAGGGAAATGAGCAGACTGGCAACTTGCAAAACACAGAATAGAGCAGAGATCATTCCAGGCACTGAAAGCATAGCCTGAGAATTACAGAGGGACCAGCGGTGTCGCTCACTCAACTGAGGCCTTAGGAAGGATGACAGCCCACCTCTTCAACCTATGGCTAAAAGTGAAATGCTCAAATTCAGGATTTAGGCATTTTCAAGACTTGCAAAGTCTGTGGGCAATGAACGGTTAAACACTAAGATATTAGCCACATCTCCCAAACCCTTAAGCTTTCCCCCTTTAACGTTTAATTCGGACTAGATTAGACATGTATTCTCCACTAAATGCAAAGTCCAATGACACTCCTCATACTTAAAGGATTCCCAGGGCCTTACAATATTAAGGCTACTTGTGGCTTCTACATCCTGTCGCCACTAAATTACTGTTTTCTGATGCATTTTTCACTTTTACCCATGCCTTGGCATTGATCCTGTCATTAACATAAATTTTTAAAAAACTATTTATCCTTTCGATCCCTTTAAAAATAAACCCACTCATTTGAGGCCTTTTTGTGGGCATCTGATTTTATTGTAGAGTTGGGGATAAAGAGTGAAGCAAAAACACTGTAAAATATGAATATGCAACAAGTCTATTTTTAGGTCACTGGCTTCACTCTCTCATTACTTCTCCATACCTTCTCTGTCTGTTTCACTCCTTTTCATTCAGCTCCATTCAAATAGAAACAACAACAAATAAAAGTCCTCCAATCTCTTGGCAGAGAGACTCGGCTCTCTCCTATACTTGTCCCACAAGTCTAACCCTCAATCTCTTCTGACCTCTTTCAGTTTGAAGATCAGCTGTCAGGAAAAGGAACACAGAGGCAAATTTATTCAGTTTATACTTGAAATGTCTGCTGTAAAACTTTTTTCCTGTTAATTAAGTTTTTGTGGTTGAGTGAAAGTATGTTTTGTCCTGTTTCAGATAATCCTGGGATGGTTAGGAGAATGTTGAAACATGTTAGCAATAATATTTTAGGATACTAATTTCCAGGAGAAGCTGATAAAGAGTGTACACAGATACATTCACAGTATTACATGCCAGCATTTATTTCATAATATGTGTACAACTTTTAAAAAAATTTTTTGAAGCTTAAACAGAAAGCAGCAACTATATGATGAACTTCCTTAATACTTTCACATGCATATTTCTGTGAATATAAGGAGGCTCAGGTAGGCTTCTTATTGAGCACTATTAAGTTAACAATCCCCATTTTCTTAAAATACTTTAACATTCACACATGTATTAGTTAGCACAATAACATCTTGTATATCTAGAATTCTAATCAAATGAATCATTCAGGATGATTTAAATTTCTGTATAGATAAAGGTCAAACACTGGAACTGAAATAGATTAGTTATTTTAAATGGGAAATCATTTTTAAATATACACATAATTCACATGTTCTTAAAATATATTCAGTATAACTATTCTCTCAGTGACTGTGCGTCATCTGAAAATTAAATACTTTTCATACATATCACAATGTATTAATGAGGAATAACATTGCTCCCCAAAATCTAAATGGTCCTTACTTAGTTTGGGTTCTCCTAAACTAAGGCATTAATATACTAGTGTGTCAGATGAGTGCAATTGTGCAGTAGTTTGAGCATTCTTTGGCATTGCCTTTCTTTGGGATTAGAATGAAAACTGACCTTTTCCAATCCTGTGGCCACTGCTGAGTTTTCCAGATTTGTTGTCATATTGAGTGCAGCACTTTCACAGCATCATCTTTTAGGATTTGAAACAGCTCAACTGGAATTCCATCACCTTCACTAGCTTTGTTCGTAGTGATGCTTCTTAAGGCCCACTTGACTTCACATTCCAGGATGTCTGGCTCTAGCTTGGTGATCATACCATCATGATTATCTGGGTCATGAAGATCTTTTTTGTATAGTTCTTCTGTGTATTCTTGCCACCTCTTCTTAATATCTTCTGCTTCTGTTAGGTCCATACCATTTCTGTTCCTTATCGAGCCCATCTTTGCATAAAATGTTCCCTTGGTATCTCTAATTTTCTTGAAGAGATCTCTAGTCTTTCCCATTCTGTTCTTTTCCTCTATTTCTTTGCATTGATCACTGAAGAAGGCTTTCTTATCTCTTCTTGCTATTCTTTGGAACCCTGCATTCAGATGCTTATATCTTTCCTTTTCTCCTTTGCTTTTCACGTCTCTTCTTTTCACAGCTATTTGTAAGGCTTCCTCAGACACCCATTTTGCTATTTTGCATTTCTTTTTCTTGGGGATGGTCTTAATCCCTGTCTCCTGTACTATCTCACGAACCTTCATCCATAGCTCATCAGGCACTCTGTCTATCAGTCCCTTAAATCTATTTTTCACTTCCACTATATAATTGTAAGGGATTTGATCTAGGTCATACCTGAATGGTCTAGCAGTTTTCCCTACTTTCTTCAATTTAAGTTTGAATTTGGCAATAAGGAGTCTATGACCTGAGCCACAGTCAGCTTCCGGTCTTGTTTTTATTGACTGTATAGAGCGTCTCCATCTTTGGCTGCAAAGAATATAATCAATCTGATTTAACTCTACACATGGACATCACCAGATGGCCAACACCGAAATCAGATTGATCATATTCCTTGCAGCCAAAGATGGAGAAGCTCTATACAGTGAGCAAAAACAAGACCGGGAGCTGACTGTGGCTCAGATCATGGACTCCTTATTGCCAAATTCAGACTTAAACTGAAGAAAGCAGGGAAAACCACTATACCATTCAGGTATGACCTAAATCAAATCCCTTACAATTATACAGTGGAAGTGAGAAATAGATTTAAGGGACTAGATCAAATTTCTCCAAGCCAGGCTTCAGCAATACGTGAACCGTGAACTTCCAGATGTTCAAGCTGGTTTTAGAAAAGGAGGAGGAACCAGAGATCAAATTGCCAACATCCGCTGGATCATGGAAAAAGCAAGAGAGTTCCAGAAAAACATCTATTTATGCTTTATTGACTATGCCAAAGCCTTTGACTGTGTGGATCACAATAAACAGTGGAAAATTCTGAAAGAGATGGGAATACCAGACCACCTGACCTGCCTCTTGAGAACTCTGTATGCAGGTCAGGAAGCAACAGTTAGAACTGGACATGGAACAACAGACTGGTTCTAAATAGGAAAAGGAGTACATCAAAGCTGTATACTGTCACCCTGCTTATTTAACTTATATGCAGAGTACATCATGCAAAATGCTGGGCTGGAGGAAGCACAAGCTGGAATCAAGATTGCTGGGAGAAATATCAATAACCTCAGATATGCAGATGACACCACTCTTACGGCAGAAAGTGAGGAAGAACTAAAAAGCCTCTTGATGAAAGTGAAAGAGGAGAGTGAAAATGTTGGCTTAAAGCTCAACTTTCAGATAATGAAGATCACGGCATTCAGTCCCATCACTTCATGGCAAACAGATGGGGAAACACTGGCAACAGTGGCTGAATTTATTTTGGGGGGCTCTAAAATCACTGCAGATGGTGACTGCAGCCATGAAATTAAAAGATGCTTACTCCTTGGAAGGAAAGTTATGACCGACCTAGATAGTATATTGAAAAGCAGAGACATTACCTTGCCAACAAAGGTCCATCTAGTCAAGGCTATGGTTTTTCCAGTAGTCATGCATGGATGTCAGAGTTGGATTATAAAGAAAGCTGAGCACCGAAGAATTGATGTTTTTGAACTGTGCTGTTGGAGAAGACTCTTGAGAGTTCCTTGGACTGCAAGGAGATAAATCAGTCCATCCAAAAGGAGATCAGTCCTGAGTGTTCATCGAAGGACTGATGTTGAAGCTGAAACTCCAATACTTTGGCCACCTGATGCAAAGAGCTGACTTCATTTGAAAAAACCCTGATGCTGGGAAAGATTGAAGGCAGGAGGAGAAGGGGATGACAAAGGATGAGATGGTTGGATGGCATCACTGACTTAATGGACACGAGTTTGTATAAACTCCGGGAGTTGGTGATGGACAGGGAGCCTTGGCATGCTGCAGTTCATGGTGTAGCAAAGAGTTGGTTATGACTGAGTAACTGAACTTAACTGAACTGAAACTAAGGTAAAATTTGTAGTGCAAGTAGTTTATTTGGGAGATGAATCCACAAAACACCAGTAGAAGAGTAGAGGATTGAGACAGCAAAAGCAGGCAGTCAAGAAATAAGTAAATCACCATATTGGAGAACTGGTACTTCACCTCTCTGGGGGCCTCTGGTAGCACAACACATTCTTTTGACTATTTCAAACAAGGGGCAATGAAGCCAGGATATTTACACATTAACTCCTGTCAGTTATTGTTTGTGAGCTAGTTCCTGGTGGCATTAATTGTCTCACTTTTGTCCTGTCATGCATCTGTAATAGACATCTGATGCAGGCCTGAGTAACAGAGAAAGACCTCAAGTGGAGCTAGAGATGCTAGCAAGAGCCTCACCAGGGAACAAAAACGGTAAAGCCCTGGGAGATTTCAATGGGGCACTGACAGTTTCAATTACCAGCTCCTAACCCAGGCCTCCCTGTCCATCACCAACTGTCAGAGTTTACCCAAACTCATGTCCACCGAGACGATGATGCCATCCAGCCATCTCATCCTCTGTCATGCCCTTCTCCTCCTGCCCTCAATCCCTCCCAGCATCAGGGTCTTTTCCAATGAGTCAACTCTTCACATGAGGTGGCCAAATATGGAGTTTCAGCTTTAGCATCAGTCCCTCCAATGAACACCCAGAACTGATTTCCTTCAGGATGGAATGGTTGGATCTCCTTGCAGTCGAAGGGACTCTCAAGAGTCTTCTCCAACACCGTAGTTCAAACGCATCAATTCTTCGGTGCTCAGCCTTCTTCACAGTCCAACTCTCACATCCATACATGACCACGGGAAAAACCACAGCCTTGAGTAGATGGACCTTCGTTGGCAAAG
The DNA here is from genome assembly GCF_023091745.1 of Budorcas taxicolor. Taxonomy (NCBI): domain Eukaryota; kingdom Metazoa; phylum Chordata; class Mammalia; order Artiodactyla; family Bovidae; genus Budorcas; species Budorcas taxicolor. Next base: position 29,116,021 of record NC_068913.1, on the reverse strand, counting down.
TAATATCTCTGCTTTTGAATATGCTATCTAGGTTGGTCATAACTTTCCTTCCAGGAGTAAGCGTCTTTTAATTTCATGGCTGCAGTCACCATCTGCAGTGATCTTGGAGCCCCAAAAAATAAAGTCTGACACTGTTTCCACTGTTTCCCCATCTATTTCCCATGAAGTGATGGGACCAGATGCCATGATCTTCGTTTTCTGAATGTTGAGCTTTAAGCCAACTTTTTCACTCTCCTCTTTCACTTTCATCAAGAGGCTTTTTAGTTCCTCTTCATTTTCTGCCATAAGGGTGGTGTCATCTGCATACCTGAGGTTATTGATATTTCTTCCGGCAGTCTTGATTCCAGCTTGTGCTCTTTCCAGCCCAGCGTTTCTTATGATGTACTCTGCATGTAAGTTAAATAGCTGCTGCGATTCACGGAGTTGCAAAGAGTTGGACACAACTGAGTGACTGACCTGAACTGAACAAGAATTTGGGTTCATCTCTTTACCACTTCTAGTTCTTTGTGGTTGGGCATTTCATACATTATTTCTTGAATTCTAAATGTTTTCCTCCTATTTTCTTATATTTTGTTTTCTAACTTCTGCATATTTGGAGTGTACATTTCAAAAGCTATTATAATTGGTTATGAAATAGAAGTAAATGCTTTTTTGCTTAAGGCCCTTACAGACTAGCTCTAGAGGAACATGCGGGTATGCGTGCTAAGTCACTTCAGTTGTGTCCACCTTTCTGTGACGCTAGACTGTAGACCACCAGGCTCCTCTGTCCATGGAATTCTCCAGGCAAGAATACTGGATTGGGTTGCCATGTCCTCCTCCAGGGGATCTTTCCAACCCAGGGAATGAAGCCCTATCTCTTATACCTCCTGCACTGACAGGCAGGTTCTTTACCACCAGCACCACCTGGAAAGCACTAGAAGAACAAGTGCAGACTCAAATGCAAAATTGTGTTATTCAAAACCCATTTCTAATACTTTCTTTGCTCTGGCATTTGCTATTAATAAAACGAAATTGCTGGACAGCTAAGTTCTGGGTGGATGACTTTTATAACAAAATTAATGTATGGAGATATGAATATACCGCTGACAGAGATCACTGATGTTCATCACAAATTTTAATCTTATGGCATTCTCATTAAAATTATAGATATTGACAAGTCCATGGCAATCACAGGCTTCTTCAGTAGTCTATTTTAGAAGATTTCCTGGGAATATTCCAGTATTATTATCTTAAAATGTCTCAAATAATCATAAGAGGAAGAACATCAACTATATAACATTGATAAAGTTAACTCTGGATGATTTAAAACTACATGGCTTCTGAATAAAAGTGACAGATTGACCAAATACATTTATTTCTGTTCCTTTCAGAAATGCCACAAAATGGCAGTAACAGAATAAAAATTCTACAAACCTATAAAGGAAAAGAAAATGATAGCAATAACAAAAATGAGCAAGCAAGTTCAATGAAATGTTCAAAGGGAAAGTGAATTGAATAGCGATAAAGAGCTCTGTTCAATGGAGACAGCACCTCTGCTGGAAGTGCAATAAGGGAGCCGCCAGGTCAGACAATTTCCAAGAGGCTCAGCACTTCCAGGCACAGGCACCAAGGAAGCTGAGTGGTCAGGTGCAAGGTCAAAAACAGAGGGACTGGTTTAAGGTCTGATTTGTTGTTGTTGTTCAGTCACTCAGTTATGTCCAACTCTTTGTGATCCCATGAACTGCAGCACGCCAGGCTTCCCTGATCTTCACCATCTCCTGGGGTTTTGCTCAAACTCAAATCTATTGAATCGGTAATGCTATCCAACCATCCCATCCTCTGTTGCCCCCTTCTCCTCAGATTACAGGACACTTAAACTGCCATGTCCTCTCTCGCAGTCAGGAGACGTCTCCTCTTCATGACCCTTTCACCTCTGACATGCACCAGGACCATTACTGCTTCACAACTAGAGAGTTCTCTGGATGAAATGAACCGAGCTGGGGCCCCAGAGTCCTAGCAGAAAACAAGGGACATATGCAGAGCTGAAAAGCTACAGACTGCGTGCAAGCCTGCCTAGCCTACCTGCCAGTCTTCTTTCTGAGCTCTGGCAGCCAAGCATATTCCCCTTGAAGTAGAAGGTGGGAAGACTCCTTCCTGGGGACTTTGAACAATTCAGGAGAAGAAAACTAAAGATGCTGTTCCAAATATTCCCCCTAAGTGTATACATGCAAACACACATACACCCTAAGGACTACTCACCACTCAGGCCTCCTATACGGAAAGCTTTCTAGTTTACAAATGTCACACAAATCATGAGTTTCCAGTAAACACATGCTCCCTCATAAGTATGAAGTTCCTAGTATGCAGGAGCGGTCAAAGCAAATGTGAAGTTGGGTATGGGGGAGTGTGGGGGATCAGAGAAAAAGCACCAAGTACAGGTAGAAAAACAAAAATTTGATTGTCTAAAATACCTTCTATCTAATAAAGGAAGTTATTAATGCATTAAAAGAAGAACAGTACACTTTGAAAAAGGATGATTCTAAAAAATAAAGAACTCTGAAGAAAATGAGCATCCTAATTGAAAGAGTCCACAGAATTACCCAGCAAAATGAATAATATGAGACTAAGGCACATAAATGTGCAGTTTTAGAATAAAGATAAGGAGAAGATTGTAAAACGCCTCTGAAGGGGATGAAAAAGCCACATATAAAGGAAACAGAATCAAATTAAGATCAGAATTCACAGTGATTTTCAACCAGTATTCTCTGCTCAGCCACACAAATCTATCATTGGTAAGGAGATAAAAATGACATTTTCAGACAAATAAGAATTCAATAAATATATCTTCAGATGTTCTTCAGAAAATAAAAGCAATAGGAAAACTAATAAAGAAGTCATCAAGATCCACTAAAGAGAACAGCAAAGGAAAAGACCCAGGATAGGTGAGGCTGCTAGAGAACAAATAATTCACAACAGTTACAGAATGAAGGAAGCTCCAGGAAGAGATAAAGTGGAAATGTTGCAGGGATAGCACATATCTTTCACAAGCACATACCAGAGATATTCAAGCACAGAAAATCAGACAAATAGGGGGTAAATTTACAGTGAACTCCAGAAAAAAGGTACAACTGAAGAAGAAAAGGGTTACCGTTGGCTCAGCAATAAGCAACTTTTGACTAGCCATTGAAATACTGCTTGATTTTATTTAACACTCTGATACAACTGCGGGGAAGGGTGAAGAAGAAATGTACCTGTGTGTGCACGTGTGTGTGCATATGTGCATGTACACATGGCATAGAGATACTCGTGGGTATATATATAAATGGGTCATTGGGAAGAATTTTCTCATTTGCCTAAGCAAGGAAGCAATACACAATGCTCACAATTTATACACTAAGAATTTTCTATGTGAGCATGTTATTTAGAAATTTTAAGGTAAAGGACTAGAAGACGGAATGACTGCTGAAGGTAATTAGCTCTGTAAACTGGAAAAAGAAATTGAAGAGAGGCAGAGAAGAGGACAGCTATTTTCATCATAAGAGGTTTTTTTTTCTTTTAAACTAAATGCATGCCTTATTTTGATTTTTAAAAACTATATATATAGAATTCATATATTGCATTTTAATAATTTTACTCAATTCATGGAGAAGTTGAAATTCAAGAGAGTGTTTAAGGCCTGGACAGATCTCACTATGGTTAAAATCAGAGATTAGAGAAAGAAGGGATAAAATGAATGCTTATGATATTCCATGAAAACTGTATTGTTTAACTTAAAAATACAAATTAATTTTGAGAATTAGTGTAGTTTATATAATTAAACAATTTCTCTTCCCATCCTTGTATTCTGAAATAATAAAAAGAAAAAAGTTAATCTAGCTTTAGAAATAAATATTTAGAAGAACTCGTGATATCACTGTAGACAATTTCTGATACAGTAGCTGAAATATGGTGATTTAGCATGGAAGTACCTTAACTCTTCAAATATAAAAACACAACAGCAAACAAAATGCTTTGAACCAAAAGAAACCCATTTTCAACATTTTGACAAACCAGAGAGTTCATTCTTCATCATGAATCAACTTCTTTAAATATTTCCTTTATTTGTTTATATTGAAATTGAGTTCAATATAATTCAGAGAGCAAAACTGTGTTTCTAGGAGATTAAAGACATTGAGTTTTGCTTACACAGGCACATAAAGACAGAATTACATTTGTATAGTTGATGAATCAGGAAGAAAAGTATGAAGGGAACAAAAGATTATATTATTCTCCTTCCCATTTTCTTATTTAAGAGAAACACATCAATTTGGCTACTAAAGACTGTCAAAAAGCAACACACTGACCATGCATTAACTTTTGAGGTGTCTTTTTTTTTCAACCATAGAAAAAACTTTACTTTCTTTTAAGTTTTTAAAGTTTGTTTTTAAATAGTCCATTTATCATTTGGTTATTAATTATATGCACATCAGAGAAACGCATTTGAAGAAAGTTAGATTAATTATTTAATAATTTCTTCCAGTTTATGTTAAGTGGCTTAAATTCTTATTTTCTTAACTAAAATGGTAAATTTGAGTGAAACCACATTCCTTAAGAAAAAGTACATTTATATGGTGTTTACAGTTTGCTAGTCTACCACACTGCAGTCTTCTTACATTCCAAATCATTAATTATGTATATACTTCAACCAACTGAAGGCCTGAGAAGAACCAGGAGGTTTACTGAGCAGCAATTAAAAACTTTAAACAGTAAGTGTTAAAACTAAGAACACTGATACAACTATGTTACAAAATAGGGGAGGGAAGTGGAAAATGAGTGAGTTATTCTCTTATGATTCTCAACAATAAGTTAACTGACATGTTTGTTTGTTTGTTTTTTATTTTTACTTTACAATATTGTATTGGTTTTGCCATACATCAACATGAATCCACCACAGGTATATATGTGTTCCCCATCCTGAACACCCCACCCTCCTCCCTCCCCCTTTAAAGTAAATACATCAAGTAGATTATTTAAGAATATACCAGTCACGCACAGCATAAGAGTCAAAAATTGTTGAAATTGGCTAATACGGACTAGGAGCAAGGTGAAACTGGACAGAGAACAGTTTCTTTTCATTATAAGCCTTTCAACACTGATTGATTTATTTCTTAAAACTGTGTATAAACATACATATACATATATATAACATATATATACACACACACACACACATATATTCATCTTCAGTTCAGTCGCTCAGTCGTGTCCAACTCTTTGCAACCCCATGAATTGCAGCACGCCAGGCCTCCCTGTCCACCACCAACTCTCGGAGTTTACCCAAACTCATGTCCATCGAGTTGGTGATGCCATCCAGCCATCTCATCCTCTGTCGTCCCTTTCTCCTCCTGCCCCCAATCCTTCCCAGTATCAGGGTCTTTTCCGATGAGTCAACTCTTCGCATGAGGTGGCCAAAGTATTGGAGTTTCAGCTTCAGCATCATTCCTTCCAATGAACACCCAGAACTGATCTCCTTTAGGATGGATTCGTTGGATCTCCTTGCAGTCCAAGGAACTCTCAAGAGTCTTCTCCAACACCACAGTTCAAAAGCATCAATTCTTCAGCACTCAGCTTTCTTTACAGTCCAACTCTCATATCCATACGAGACTACTGGAAAAACTGTAGCCTTGACTAGGTGGACCTTTGTTGGCAAAGTAATGTCTCTGCTTTTGAATATGCTACCTAGGTTGGTCATAACTTTCTTCCAAGGAGTAAGCGTCTTTTAATTTCATGGGTGCACACACCAACTGCAGTGATTTTGGAGCCTCCCAAAATAAAGTCTGACACTGTTTCCACTGTTTCTCCATCTATTTCCCATGAAGTGATGGGACCAGATGTCATGATCTTAGTTTTCCGAATGTTGAGCTTTAAGCCATCTTAAACTCTCAATGTTTATGCAAGTATTATATACATATTTATTTTACATACACATACCCACACAAAAATGCACATTATATGTATGTATACACATATATTTAATTAAGCACCCAATACTTTCACAAATATGAAATACTTTTTCAGAAGTCTGTGACTTTAGGGAAAATCCCTCAGAAAGCTGGGTGAATCCAGATGGTGACTTTATAATGCATGACCGATGGCCTATTTCTGAACTTTGAATAAAATAAAAAGTTGAAAGTAAAATAAGAAACTACACACCCTTTCAGTGTCTTCTCAACAAAAGTTTCTCTTTTTTTTTCAAAATTTTGCATTACCTGAAAAAAAAAATCTCTGCATCTCACTTAATGTATAAATCATTTGTTGTAGCCACACAGCAATAGACATAGTTTTTTGGTAGGGTTATCACTTTTTGTTCAACACTACTAGTATGTAAAATGTTATTTATGTTCTAAACCAGTCATGGTGTTGGCTACCTTCACATGTGCTGTTGTTGTTCAGTGACTAAGTCGTGTCTAACCCTTTGTGACCCCATGGACTGAAACATGCCAGGCTTCTTTGTCCTTCACTATCTCCTGGAGTTGCTAAAACTCATGTCCATTAGTCAATGATGCCATCCTACCATCTCATCCTCTGTTGTCCCCTTCTCCCCCTGCCTTCAATCTTTCCCAGAATTAAGGTCTTTTCCAATGAGTTGGCTCTTGCCTCATGTTGTCAAAGTATTGGAGCTTAAGCTTCAGCATCAGTCCTTCCAGTGAATATTCAGGACTGATTTCCTTTAGGATTGACTGGTTTGATCTCTGTGCAGTCCAAGGGACTCTCAAGAGTCTTCTCCAACACCACAGGTCAAAAGCATTGATTCTTTGGTGCTCAGCTTTCTTTACGGTGCAACTCTCACACCCTTACATGACTACTGGAAAAACTATAGCTTTGACTAGATGGACCTTTGTTGGCAAAGGAATGTCTCTGCTTTTTAATATGCTGTCTTGTTTGTCATACCTTTACTTCCAAGGAGCAACCGTCTTTGCATTTCATGACTGCAGTCACTCTCTCTCAATTCCAGGAGCAGCTTCCATAGGATGTTAATTTAGCAACGTTGTTTTCAGGTAGAATATGTATATTATTCGAGAGTTGTCCCCTGGTTGTTCAGATGGTAAATCATCTCTCTACAATGCGGGAGACCCAGGTTCAATCCCTGGGTGGGGAAGATCTCCTGGAGAAGGGAATGGCAACCCACTCCAGTATTCTTGCCTGGAAAATCCGATGGATGGAGGAACCTGGTAGGCTACAGTCCATGGGGTCATAAAGAGTCAGACACGACTGAGCGACTTCACTCACTCATTCACTCAAAGCACTAAGTAGATATATTTTAAAAAGTAATTAGGAGTTAGATTGAAATTTATGGATATGTAATGTGATCAATTTAGCAAAATGCTGAATTTGTAATTCATATTAAAGGACAGATGTCATGGCAAGTCATATGTCCCTTTTCTCAAAAAATATATGAATAGGCTTCCTAATTCTAAAAACAACTTAAAAATATCTGAGAAAAAAAGGCCTATTTATGAAAGAAACTACGTGATGGGTATGAGCAAAAATATACAATCATCAGTTCCTTTTTTGTTAAGTTAAAGGCATCAATGGAAGATCCTCGAATCCCTTTAACAAATCCTAGTCCACTAAATTTCTCAATCTGCTTTGGTTTTTATATTTGAAATCTAGAGGAGCATTTACATGTTAACCACCAATTTCTCTAAACTAAGTATTCGATGAAAACTAAGCTCAGAATCAGCTAAAGTAGTATCTCTGTTTTCATTCTGATCTGTACCCTCCTTCCCCTTCTTTACTGGCTGATTTCCTACCACCTTCTACTTTGCTTTTATGTCCTACACCAGCCTTTGAAGAGTGATGAAAGTAAAGGCAAGGCAGGAGGTGAGAGGTATCTCTGCCTGCAAGGTTATCTCAAAGACATTTCACCACTACTTAAATGTTATTTTTCCCTCTCTGTTTACTGTCTCCTATTATTAATGTTCTTCTTGGCTACAGACATTTTCCAGTCATTGTCATTTTGTTTAGCTGTTTAACACCCTCTTATATTGAGTCATATAAGGAAAAAGGTTTTACAGCTAGACAAATGTTTGGGATTCAAGAGATTCAGAGAACAGAAGAACAAAAGACATCAAACAAGAAAACTGAAAAGTAATACAAGTACCCTAGAAAAACTCTGATGGCTGAAGTAGCTACTTTACCTTAGGTTTTTTACTTATATGGTTCCTCTGACAGTATCTATCATTCCAAACATACATGCTCTAGACTGAGCAGAAAATTGAAATTGAGGGAAGAGCAGAGGAGATGGAAAAATATTCCCTTCTAATGCTTCATATGCTGAAAGATGATAAGCAGTATTCCATATAAATCCCCGAATAAACTGCTTCCTATCTTATTGTGTATCTATCACTACCAAAAAATTTTTACTTTTATTATTATTATTATTGAGCTTCCCTGATGGTTCATCTGGTAAAGAATCCTCCTGCAATAGAAGTGACACAGGGGACGTGGGTTCAATCCCTGGGTGGGGAAGATCCCATGGAGAAGGAAATGGCAACCCACTCCAGTATTCCTGACTAGAGAATCCTAAGGACAGAGGAGACTGGTGGGCTACAGTCCATAGCGTCTGTATCTATCACTACTATAAAATTTACTGTTATATTAATATTATTAGTGAAAAATTACTTATATATTGGCAACCTATACCACTTTTAAAGGTGACTTCCTAGAACAACTACCAAAGAGAATGTTCTCAGTGTATAATTATGAGTTTGATAAGTCATCTATAATGTTCAGTTAGAAACTATTGAAAAGTAAAGGGCCAAAGAAGAATATATGTTAACCTTACAGGTCATGTCTCAGAATTTTAAGTAAAAACCACAATTTCCATATAGTCTGAAGACCCAGAAGAGAATTTATTCTATTTCCATCATTCAGTTCAGTTCAGTCACTCAGTCGTGTCCGACTCTTTGTGACCCCATGATTACAGCATGCCAGGCCTCCCTGTCCATCACCAACTCCCGGAGTTCACTCAAACTCATGTCCATCGAGTCCGTGATGCCATCCAGCTATCTCATCCTCTGTCGTCCCCTTCTCCTCCTGCCCCCAATCCCTCCCAGCATCAGAGTCTTTTCCAACGAGTCAACTCTTCGCATCAGGTGGCCAAAGTATCGGAGATTCAGCTACAGCATCAGTCCTTCCAAAGAAATCCAAGGGCTGATCTCCTTCAGAATGGACTGGTTGGATCTCCTTGCAGTCCAAGGGACTCTCAAGAGTCTTCTCCAACACCATAGTTCAAAAGCATCAATTCTTCAGCACTCAGCCTTCTTCACAGTCCAACTCTCACATCCATACATGACCACTGGAAAAACCAGAGCCTTGACTAGACGGACCTTTGTTGGCAAAGAAATGTCTCTGTTTTTCAACATGCTATCTAGGTTGGTCATAACTTTCCTTCCAAGAAGTAAGTGTCTTTTAATTTCATGGCTGCAATCAACATCTGCAGTGATTTTGGAGTCCCCCAAAATAAAGTCTGACACTGTTTCCACTGTTTCCCCATCGATTTCCCATAAAGTGATGGGACCAGATGCCATGATCTTCGTTTTCTGAATGTTGAGCTTTAAGTCAACTTTTTCACTCTCCTCTTTCACTTTCATCAGGAGGCTTTTTAGTTCCTCTTCACTTTCTGCCATAAAGGTGGGGTCATCTGCATATCTAAGGTTATTGATATTTCTCCCAGCAATCTTGATTCCAGCTTGTGCTTCTTCCAGCCCAGCATTTCTCCTGATGTACTCTGCATATAAGTTATCATTAGGTTTATGAATATATTGGTCTACCTTAATTATTTTTGTTTCCACTTACATATAAGATGCTATACTAATATGCTACACTATGCTTCTTCTAATCTGCTATGCTAGTATTTATCATTTTTACTTATCTGATCAAAAAATTTACTTTCTGTAAAGAATTAATTTTGACCTAAAATTTAGAGATTGTCATTAAAGCTATAATCTGTATAGAAGACAGTTTCCATGAAGTATTATCAGGTTATCTTTTTAAATCAAAATTATTTTTATTATCTTCTACATAGAGACATATATAAGATAAATATCCCAGGAAGTTCAGAACTCATAAAAAATGGTATCATAATACATTTTTACCATTTAAATACTACCTAAATATATTAATACAGAAAACCATAGATTGGCTTGCTAATGATTTTTATTTTAAATTGATGAAACATTTTCTGTAAAAATTTACCAAAAATAATTACCAAATTCTGTGCAAAATATCAGACTTTTAAATACCAATTATAATTCTCAGAATGACTTTTGTATTGTGAACCCTAAGAGAAAACTGAAATAGAGATTTATTTCAGTATTATCATAAACCTAACAACTTCCTTTATTGAGCCACAATATTTTTCAGTGACTTTTAAATCTAATCTTATGACACTACCCAGAGATGCCCCCAAATTTTCTCAATGCATATAATTTTTTTCAAAAATGTTAATTTACTTAATTTACAGTCTGTAAAGCAGTAGAGGAAAGAAAAACGGAAGAAAAAAGTGACAAAACTTAGATCATTCAGCTTTAACTAAAATTATGCAAAAGACAGGCAAGTCTCCAGCAAATTTTTCTGAAAAATTAGTGTAAGCTATAGTTTCAAAGAGTAAAAAAAAAAATCAGAACCACTACCATATGCTAATTCTTCCTCTTAATGTTCCTCCATTTTTAAAGTTGTAGTCCTAGAAACAGTCAGACTCAGAATTATAAGCAAATGATCTCTCAATAGCAAATCCACGTGAATTTCTATGGATAACTTCAAGAATTCTTCTACTCCCCATTGTTCTAAAAGCTCATCTTTTTCTCTCTTAAATCATCATATATTGATATTGCTGACTTTTATGATTATATTCTCTAAAATGGAAAATGCTACTCTACATTCTGGCTTATCTTTTTTCAAAGAAATGTTCACTGAATTTTCTATTGACTAGATAGAACATTTTTAAAGCTCCACCTAAGACCCGTTTGCCTTTGAATCAGTTACTATATCCATGCTCCTGTCTGACCCCCTATATCTTTTTTTCTCAGGCTGTACTTTCAGGGATACTGTTAAGATCTAGTAGAGGTTTTTTTTCTTTTAAAGTTATGTAGGCTATCCTAAGTCACAGATCCTTTGTACTACAAATAGAACTGTTGCAGTTAATTGAAGGCTTCCTGTTGCTGTATGTAGTCAGCTACTGAAGGTAGTTTGAAATTTCAGTCAGTTCTTAAAACATGGAGCCAAAGGCAACTTTAATTTCTCTGACAACCTTAAGAGACTGGCTTTGATAATATGTTTGGTGACACACTGACAAGAATTGGCTTTCCCCCACCTTTTACACCTGCTGTATTACAACTACTAGAGTCTAGTCTTTGGATGTAGACACAGAGAAGTCATAAAGACAGTGTCAGTTGACATTTCTATGACACAATGTTACACTGTTCATAAAATCCAATCTTTTTAATATTTCATTACCTTATGTGATGGTCAATGAACTCTAATAGTTTATTCACTTTGCAGTGTTCACAATATGCATCTTTTAGGAGAAAGATGATTCAGGACATAATAATTCCTGAATAGTGATTTTAAAATATTGCTATATAAATTCAACAAAATTTTATATATCACAAAGTTCATATAATAATCCATTTAATACTTTGTGACCCTTTCCCATGAAGGCTGCAGGCTTCTTGAGGGAAGTGATTCTTCATGTGCCTTTTGAATGGTGCTAAAAATGAGTTTCATCTGGTACAGAACAATTTTGAGTGATACACAAAGAGACAAAATGGAGCAACCAATGAACATTAAGTCTTAGGTGGCAAGGGAAAATGAACAACTACAGGAGAGGCAGGACTGCCAGTTAGGACTTGATAGTCAAGTGAGCTGCAGGTATCATATTTGGAAGATACCTGCTGAAAAACAGTCCAAGAGCTATGCCTTCTCAAAATGATATGGAACCAAGACCAAAAAATCCACACTGTAGAGAATGAGCAGTTGGCATCCAACTCTGCTCTCTAAGGCCAGACTCTGTTTATGGGGGGGGGGGGGGGGAAGTCCTCTATTCAAAGAGCAATCCTATTTTCATCAAGTCATTAATATATTCTGCAAAATGATCAGTGTTCACAAAAATATCAACTGAGCAAAATGGCTTAGACAGAATATTATTTCATATCCATTATTTCAAGCCTTTGACTGTGTGGATCACAACAAACTGCAGGAAATTCTTCAAGAGATGGGAATACCAGACGACCTTACCTGCCTCCTGAGAAATCTGTATGCAGGTCAAGAAGCAACAGTTAGAACTGGACATGGAACAACAGACTGATTCCAAATTGGGAAAGGAGTATGTCAAGGCTGTATATTGTCACTCTGCTTATTTAAGTTACATGCAGAGCACATCATGCAAAATGCCAGGCTGGATGAAGCACAAGCTGGAATCAAATTTGCAGGGAGAAATATTAATAACCTCAAGATATGCAGATGATACCACCCTTATGGCAGAAAGAGAAGAAGAACTAAATAGCCTCTTGATGAAAGTGAAAGAGGAGAGTGAAAATGTTGGCTTAAAACTCAACATTCAAAAAAACGAAGACGATGGCATCTGGTCCCATCACTTCATGGCAAATAGATGGGGAAACAATGGAAACAGTGACAGACTTTATTTTCTTGGGCTCCAAAATCACTGCAGATGGTGACTTCAGCCATGCAATTAAAAGACACTTGCTCCTTGGAAGAAAAGCTATGACCATCCTAGACAGCATATTAAAGAGCAGAGACATTACTTGGCCTACAAAGGTCCATCTAGTCAAAGCTATTGTTTTTCCAGTAATTATGTGTGGATGAGAGAATTGGACTACAAAGAAAGCTGAGCTCCAAAGAACTGATGCTTTTGAACTATGGTGTTGGAGAAGACTCTTGAGAGTCCCTTGGAGTGCAAGGAGATCCAACCAGTCCATCCTAAAGGAGATCAGTCCTGAATATTCATTGGCAGGACTGATGCTGAAGCTCCAATACTTTGGCCACCTGATACAAAGAACTGACTCATTGGAAAAGACCCTGATGCTGGGCAAGATTGAGGCGGGAGAAGTGGACTACAGAGGATGAGATGGTTGTATGGCATCACCAACTCAATGGACATGAGTTTGCGTAAGCTCTGGGAGTTGGTGATGGACAGGGAAGCCTGGCGTGCTGCAGTCCATGGGGTTGCAAAGAGTCAGACATGACTGAGTGACTGAACTGAACTCTGAACTGAGAGAAGTTATTTTACCAAAGACTGCAGATGAATTAAAGGAAATAGTTTTTTGGACAGAAATAGATTTATTTTCTAAAGGCTTTAAGTCAGTAATTTAAAAGATTAATCTTCTCTGATCACCAAAGTGATTAAGAAACTTCAAGTAGGGGAAGGACTGAAGAAACAAAGTCTTTAGTATTTTTGTCCTTTTAAAATGCCTACTTCAATGACATTTTTTTCATCACTGCTTTTTAAGTCCCAATATTATCTGCTATAGTGTTACATTTAGTCTCGGTTCAAGTCATTACATGTCCTTTCAGCTGTCAACACCTTTGCTATGGGTATAAACTTCTCAAATAATTAGCAATTTTTGTGCTGTAAGAAAAATTGAGGAAGTATACTATGGCATGCAAACCTATGAGTCTTTATTGATTCAGGCTGATTTATTAAGCTTTTCTAGTTTGTAATGTATGACATATTAAAACATATATGTGTCACTATCATTAAATCTCAAGATGATTTGGAGTAACTAAGATTTCTTGGGTAACATATTAAAAGCTTTCCATAATATTTTAAAAAGCAACCTTCCTTCTGTATACATATTTTCTATCTTTATTACATATATATTTAAACCTTTATTTTATCACAATCTCCTTTTATTCAAAATCTTTTATGAGAACTCTTCATGCCTACTTGAAGCCAAGTGTTGAGGTGATAAAATTCTATTGTGCATGCCTTGTGTTAAGTCACTTCAGTCATGTCTGACTCTTTGCAACTCTATGGACTGTAGCCCACCAGGTTTCTCTGTCCATGAGATTCTCCAGGCAAGAACACTTGGGTGGGTTGCCTTCTCCAGGGGATCTTCCTAACTCAGGGATGAAATGTGCATCTCGTGTTTCCTGCATTGGCAGGTCAGTTCTTCATCACCTGGGAAGCCCTATATTCTGGTAGCGCTAGTGGACTGCCATTGAAGCAGTGCTGTAATTCATGTCTACTCCCTCCAATTCACTCTCTAAATCTCTCCTGCTGTCTCTCTCAATCTCTAGAGACACTCAGAGAGAATACAGATGCCTACTCTCTTCCTCCTCCCCCAAGCTTTATCTTCAATTGTATTAATACTTAAAAAAAAAATTGTGTCCTTTTAGCTTGAGACCGATCTACCTTGAAGTCACAAAACACAATACACTGCTGTCTTAAATCCAACCTTGTACAAGTTGTGTACCTACCTTAACTCAGACAAAATACTAATTATAGCAGAGAATGAGCTCAACTACAGGTCTGATAGCAGGCCCCATCATAAAGTAGATGAATGACTGAAGCAATTTGAATTCCTTCAAATGAGAAAAGCAATAGACTGCATCTGAAATTTACAACTGACTGATAACTCTGAGTTAGAAATCCGTGCAGTTCTAAGACTATAGTTAGTTTTCTCCAAGTAAAAAAAGTTAACTTTCAGTCCTCAAAGAGATACAGCAGTTAATTATACACATATTATCCTTCTCATATTCACAACACATGTAAATATATGTACACAGGTAGATGTATGTGTGTATGCCAAAGCCTGATTTCCACACAGCTTTCATACTTGATTACTCTGAGAACAGCTAAACCCAGCCATATGCTGTAGTTTCCACAGGACTCCTTTCCCCTCTATGCTCGCTGCTTAAGATTTTTCTGTTCTCATTCTTTCCCAGCTTTCATTCAGTGAAAACTGGTCAGTGTTCCCCACGAGCCTCCACTGTCATCTGTCAGTCCAGACGGGTTGCGAGACAAGCAACAAGAAGAAACATATATAAACACACACACACCACAAATTTCAAGTTCCATGGGGGCAAGTGTACTACAAATCTGTTTTGCTCCCTAATCTACCTCAGGCACCAAAGCAATGTCTGGCATGTAAGAGGCACTCAAAAAATACTCATCAAATAAATGAATAACGGCTTCACCTCCACCCAGTCATACATGTTAGAAATCTAAGAGTCATTCTTAGATTTGTTCCCTGACCCTTTGCCTCAATTCCCAGTTTCTTGATTTCTGTTGCTTCCAGTTCCCTTTTATTATTAATTCTTTATTTCTGCCCAGACACTTATTGTTATTAGTTCACAGGCTGAATAAAAGCCACACAACCCATTCTAAAGGATGTCCTACACTTTATATATTGCAGCCAAAGTCACATTTCTAGGAAGCATTTCTGATCATGCAGCTCTACTGCTTAAATACTTCAGAGATTCTGTTACCATCTTTGCATGGAATTAAAGGTCCTTAATCAGGGAGTTGGACTAAAGAAAGCTGAGTACCGTAGAATTGATGCTTTTGAACTATGGCATTGGAGAAGACTCTGAGAGTCCCTTGGACTGCAAGGAGATCAAACCAGTCCATCCTAAAGGAAGTAAGTCCTGAATATTCATTGGAAGGACTGATGCTGAAGCTGAGACTCCAATACTTTGGCCACCTGACGTGAAGAATTGACTCATTGGAAAAGCCCTGAGGCTGAGAAAGATTGACCTGACATGAAGAATTGACTCATTGGAAAAGCCCTGAGGCTGAGAAAGATTGAAGGCAGGAGGAGAAGGGGAAGACAGAGGATGAGATGGTTGGATGGCATCTCCGACTTCAAGGGACATGAGGGGAGTTGGTGATGGACAGGGAAGCCTGGCGTGCTGCAGTCCATGAGGTCGCAAAGAGTCAGACACGACTGAGTGACTGAACTGAACTGAATTGGGGCTTCCCTAGTGGCTCAGATGGTAAAGAATCTTTCTGTAATGCAGGAGACTTGGGTTCAATTCCTGGGTGAGGAAGATCCCCTGGAGAAGGCAATTGCTACCACTTCAGTATTCTTGGCTGGAGAATCCTATGAACAGAGGAACCTGACTGGCTATAGTCCATAGGGTCACAAAGAGTTGGACAGGACTGAAGCAACTTAGCACACACACATGCAAAAGTCCTTATCTTTTTCCTGCTTGTTTTACAACTTCATCTCCTACCACAGCAACAACATACATCAAAACCTCCAGCCATTCTCAAACATAGAGAACTTCCCTTCAGTGATATTTGTAAGGTTTTGTAGGCCTGCTTCAACCTTGAATATTCTAGTTTGGGCACCTACTGCATTCTGTTTACTTTGCCTTTTTTCTCCATTGTAGACAGTGTACTCCAGAAGCACAACATTACGTCACTCACTTTTAATAAATTCAGTGAGCATCCATAAGTTCTTTCTTTCTTCTTATGGTTTAGTTAAGAAATAATTAACATACATAAGTTCAAGGTGTATAGCATGATGGCTTAATCTACATATATCGTGAAATGATTACCACAATAGATTTAGTTAATATCCATCATCTCATATAAATACAACAAAAGAAAAGGAAAAATTTTATCCTTGTAATGAGAACTCTCGGGATCTAGTCTCTCTTAACAGCTTTCCCATATACCACGCATCTGTGTTAAATACAGTCACCATGTTATATACATCACATCTATAGTACTTATTTATCTTATAAAGGGAAATTTCTACCCTTTAACTATATTCCTCCAATTCCCTGCATCCCCTAACCTGATAAATCCATTCTTAATTTAAGTTGTTCATCCTGTATGAACTTAAGTTTTCTCACTTTTTTTTTAACCACTTACAAAAAGGATACTAGGGAGAAAACAAAAGAAATACCACATATTTAAAGTTCAAAGCACTTAATGATAGTCATGGAATGTTATTGTTACTTTTTAACACACGTCCTTGCCCTCATTTCAACTGCTTCACCTAGAAGGTCTAAATAAAAACTAGATGGGGAAACAAATAAGAGACATGTTTTTTTTATTTGTATGTAACCTGTCCATTTCTTCTTTCAGTATGAGCAAACAAAGTTGATGATCTGTCTGAATGAAAACTAAGATACTATGTCCTATCCTGCTGTAGGTCTGGGAAGAATCTCACTAGGAGCAGGTAATGAGTCCTCAGGATCAAGAGAAGAAATGAAAATGTGGCCAGACGGCTGGGAGTGAGCTCTGAATGTATTGTTAGAAGGTTCTGGTTCCTCAGAATTTCTCAGCCTAGAGTTTTACCCCTGAAGTTTTTTACCTTCCTCCCATTTCTTTGCTAAAATTTCCCTCTCTGTATTTAAAGATGGATTTAACTGGTCAGATACTCAATGTTTTAAAATCTGTAAGTGTGTGGCTGTTACTTCTGAATGGCCCTAAGTGTTTCATTGCGTTTGGAGGAGCCAACTTAGCCATTCACAGAGAAGCAGTCTCTCTATAAACGAACAGATTTCCACACGTGGGCTGTAATATATGCATAACACATTTCTCTCGGTGTTAATTTTGGTCTAAAATCCTCCTGATGGTCTTGATTACCTTGGAGACTTACATCCTGTCTTCTGTATATATGTAGTTGTTAGTCACTTCTACTAAGTTGTCGCACCACCATTTCTCAAGAATGATAACAGAAGACACAATATTTCAATAACTGATTTTTTCCTTTCAACAAATGTTTATTCAACCTCCTGTTTCAAGGCACTTTGCTAAGGCTTAGCTGAATCTAAATCTTGTGCAAAACAGAAAAATTCTCTGGTGGTCCAGCTAACTTTGTAGTAAAAATAATGGGAAGCATTTCAAAACATTAATCAAAAAATTTTATTAATCTAATGTTTTTCTTTTAATTTATTAAGAAAAAATATTTTAATATGTACTTTTAAAGATTGTTTTATTGTCCTTTTTTAAAAATTGGAAATCATAGAATATGTTCATGGTCATTCATATTATTGATATAGCTACAACTCAAACACTACGTGAATCAAAAGTACCCTGAGAAAGCAACAGCATACAAATATACATGGTGAGGCAGTGTGGTGATAAATACCACTAGAGACAGAAACTGAAGAGTGAAAAGTAACAGTAATACTTTTTTAAAAACCTGGGAAGGCTTTATCCACTTTCATTATTTTATTCATGGTATGCTAATCAAATAGATGGATGACTGACTGGGCACTGAATCCATATAAAAAAATCTTATGTTGCGACAAATCTCAAGGCTTCTGGTTAAGTCAGATATCTCCCTTTGAGAATTAAAATGAAACAAGAAGTGTTTTGCTCCTAAAATCTGTGCCCCAGCAGATAGGATCCAACACGGAATCAAACACCCCATCTAACTTTTCCATGTTTCCATCTAATGCCATGTTTCCAAAAGGAAATTACATTAAATTCCTCCATTCAAAATGCAAAAAGCAAGACATCCAAGAATGAGATTTCTAGCAGAATGTAATTTTAAATATATGATTTTTTTTCATTACTGGAGATATCAAACATTTTACAAGCCTGTTCTCTCATACTTGGATTCCAGATCATTATTTTTTTGGCCAAAATGAAAGGTTTTCTGCATTCTTAAAATAATTAGGCAAGATTTCAAATCAAATTATCCAATTTCAAAGCTCTATTTTTCTCTCCAAAATGCCTGTTAGAGAAGGACTGCCGATGACTAAGCTTTGTGTCATTCTCATGGCTTTATTAGGAGAATGTTCTAAGTCCTTCACTTTCTATGTAATCAGAACTATAATTTCTTAAGGTTATTTTAAGACCCAGCTATGGCTAAAGCAGGAAACTCAATTTTATTCTGAGCTCTAGACATGTCAACACAGCAGAGCAGGGCTCCAGCTATCCGGGCTATCTTCTTTCATAAACCCCCTAGTGCTTGGTGTCCGACCAAAGCTCTAGGCTAGTTGAACTCTACTCTCTGGGTATCAAGTAACACTTTCCAAGACATTGAGGGTAGTAGGACTGTTATTTTGGAAAATGTGTGTTTACATATTATCACTCTACAAATAAAGATCTTACTTGTCCATAAGAGTACTACTTACTCTTCCTAGCATCAGTTTTACAAACCATATTCAACAGGACAGTTGAGAAAACCCAGGTGCCAGAAACATTTGATCAAAAAGCAGAACAGAAAGCTCTAACTACATATGTCTACTTAGTTCATCATAATCCCTTAGAATTTTATAACTTAATTAACTGACTCTATTTAAGCAGGCTGGTTGCCTCTAATTATGCTAGAATTTTTTCTGTGCTGCAAAGTGATATTAATAGTGAGTGACATTTCTGCAAGTAACAGGTAACCCACTTCTATAACTGTGAGTGCTACACAAAGAAAAGAAGGAAGAATAAGATAGTATAATATAATAAAGTATAAGTAAAAATCTGTGAGAGGTGGTCTGCAGAATGAAAATTAAAACATAGTATCATTATTTAGTATTTTGATGTATGTCAAAAGGGCTCTCATAGTATAAATCTTTTTACTGAGGTACATTTATTAATAATTTCAATTCTAAATTAATATACTGACATAAAAATACTTTCTTATTTTAAATTTAAATATCATGGATTTAACAAATTTCTCTTCTACTGTTATTTTTATTCTAGTATTTTTTATTCAGATTAAAATATTCTGACTACTCTTCTACTGTTACAACAACAACATAGATTAGTTGAGTTTACAGTCCTATATGTATGTAGTCGTACATTTTGGAATTTCTCCCACTCAGCAATATATGTAGTTCAGTCTTCCAACTCTTCCATTCTTAATATATTCAGACACTACTTATTAACTATAATGACTTGCATAACATTTCAGAGTATGGATTATAGCAATTGATTTTTGTATTGCCCAATACTTAAACCACCTTCAATTTTTCATTACTATAAATAACACTGTACATAAATATCCCAGTACACAAATTTTTGTACACTTGGACAAGTATTTCAGTACAGTACTTAAGTGGAATTATTGCATTGCAGAGTATGTACATTTTTTAGGTTGACAGTACTATAATTTATGCACCTTCAAAATTTCACCAGTATGCTCTTCCACTAATATATAAGGGTGCCCTTTTCCTCTAAACCCTAATTAATACTGGATATTATGAGTCTTTTCATTTTCACTAGCACTTCACTGATTTATTAATCAAGACTTAGATTAATCATCTACTCATTATTTTTGGCCATCTTTTATTCTTTTTCTGTGAATGTGTTCTTCACATATTTGACCATCTTTCCACTGAGCTACTGACATTTTTAAGTTTATTTATACTTAATATTTGTACCTTACAAATTTAATGTCTTGAGTTTTAGATACATGATAACTGTTTTCCATCTGTCTGTTATTTAGTGAAAAACAGTGGCATCATTTCTAACATAATTTGTTCCTAACTTAATGCCAAGTCAAACATCACTCTTTTTTTTAACTCTCTTTAGACAGGATTACACTGACAGATATATTTCCTAAAATAAGCTGTGATAACCTCACTCATAAGCTCATTAATATAAGCAGAAATATTTTCTCCAAAGCATAATATCTAAACTATAGTTTCTGTTAACGCCTTTTTCATTTTGATCTGTGAGTTAGGGCCTCAAATCTAAGCTTGAGGTTCATTCCACACAAAGTGTTTCTCAGTCGCTCAACAGAGCCCACAGATGTGCACAAAACTTACAAACCAGGGGCTGGGCTTCCATCAGGTGGCAGGTGACACATTCCTCAACCTCACATACCTATCTCAATTCAAATAGCAATAACATTCCAGATGGCGTGAAAGCTTCTCTCAAAATATTTTTCAAAATTCCATTTTCCAGTTTTAAGGGACTCTTTTCAAGACAGACTAGAAATATTCCTGTTGAAGTTGCCCATAGTTTGGAGGACACAGGGCCGTCTGTGAGACCAGAGGTTACGGTGCTGTGACGCGTTGGCTGCGTTAGGGACGTAAGGCGTGATGGTCGGCCCTCACGGAATTAGGCTTTAGTTCTACCTCTGCCTTCTCACTACTTGGGGTGGGGCAGGTCCTTCTTGCTTGCAACTGTGCGTTGTAGCTGTGATAAGTCCCCTGGCTCTAGTACGCTCCTCTGCCTTTAATCTGTATCTTCTGATCTCGGGTTTGAGAATCCAAATAGCCAAATTTATTATCATCCCTTCTAAAAATGATTACTTACATCACGGACTCAATGGACATGAGTTTGAGCAAACTCCAGGAGATAGTGAAGGACAAGGAAGCGTGGCATGCTGCAGTCCATGGGGTCGCAGAGAGTCAGACATGACTTAACAACTGAACAACACCAACAGCATTTACTGGGGTCACAAGTTTCTTTGAGAATTAGACACAGAATTGACAGTCTCCAAGAAAAATTCACACACACAAATATATTATTGTGTGTACAACTTCATAGGATTCAGGAACTGTCTAAAGCCCATTCATGGAACTTGGGCTCTCCAGGTCCTTTTTAGATTCACCTCAAACCCCTGATTTTGGTTCAGATAGAAAAGTTACCAAATAATTGAGTCATTAATAAAAGTCAGAGTGAATTAGAAGAGACAGATTCCAATAAAAGAGAGATTATCTGAAATTACAATGAATAGTGCCCTTTTAAATGCTCAGTTAAAATTTGAAAATTATGTGACTATTTGTCTATGGTGAAATTTTCTCATGTTATTTCAAAAGGGAAAATGATAGAAAATATATGTATAACATAATGGAAAATAAACTGTATAACACTGTAAATGTGAGGACTGAGAAAAGAAAATAGAAAGAATTATTTGTAGTTTTAAAATAAAAAATTGCACTTCAGCCAGAAAAGCTATCATTTCAATGACTACTTCAGAAGTATAGTCAGGAGTTCCTTAGCATACGAAAGAAAATTCTTGTCCTTACTGCCCTGCTTCTTGTCAAATCGGCGTTAAAAGCCCACTTTCCACCCTGCTGTCATAATCCTGGCAGGAAACAGATGGGTGGAAATGGAAGAAAAGAAGAATACAGGGCCTTTTCTTTAATTAGCCCTGGCTTTACCCATACTCCTCAACCTGCAAAATCTTATCCCTAAAGACTGACAAATGATTAAATTAGCAGTGAGAAAAGCCTGGTTGACAACAGGAGAACACCAAAGGCAGGATATGATGCCTAATGGATAACAGCTAATTCTTTAGAACAAATGTCCAGAAAAACTGAGAGCAGTTGGGCTAGACTCTGCAAGTGGCAGAGAGGAGGGATGGAGGGGAAGAAATCTCTCAAAGCAGTCTCTGAATCTACAGAGCTGAACGTTTCATTCATTTCCAAAGTTCTGGGTTACTACCAAATTCAAGTGATCATGTTTTTCCATGAACCTATAAGTAGAGAGTAAACAAGGAAATAAAAATTCCCAGAACTCATTATCAAAATGCATTATTTGAATTGTTATCATTCATAGAAACAAAGGCAGGTGACTCTTTTTCCAGTCTTTAAAATACTGTATATGTGGGGCCACCAAATGGATAGTGCGAGTGGTCGACAAACTCTAAAGGCTAAAGAGTGAGGCTGGTGTTTGAGCTAGAGGTTTGAGAGTTGTGAGCATAAAGCTGTTAGCTGAAATTGAGTGAAAGGAGCCTGAATGAGCTTGAAGAGGGTCTCAAACTCCAGGTGATAATGCAGCCCCAGCCAACATGCTGATTTCAGCCTTGGGAGCCTTGAGGATGCAGCTAACCTGTGCTTAGACTTCCGACCTAAAGGATAGTAAATAGATACAGTAGATGGAAGGAAGGAAAAAGGAAGGGAGGAGGGGAGGGAAGAATAAAGAGGGAGGGGAGGCGAGGGAAGGGAGGGGAAATGAAGGGAAGGAAGGAAGGAGGAGGAAAGAAGGACAAAGGAAAGAAAGAGAGGGTGGGCAGAAGGAAGGAAGAAAGTCAGAAAGCAGTGAAATGAGGGAGTCATGAAGGCAAAGCTTATCAATGCTCACAAGCACTTGGTACTCTTGGTACATCATAACCTTTCCAAATGTTTGTCTTTAAACACTAGAAAGTAAAATTTTGGATGTGTGAAGTCATCAATTTTGAGCCAAGAAATTAGGAATCAAACTATATATTCGTGTTTATTTAAAGAGAAATCAAAATTACAGAGAATGCTGGCTGAATTTTTTTCAGAGAAAGAAGCCTAAAATCTGATGTTGGTCTTTTAAAATAATCTTTCTATATAATTTTTTACTCTTACGCCAAAAGATGTTTGATTTTTCAGCTATGCCAGATCAGAGGCTCAATTTACTATTCTCCTAGAATTTGAACTTGGCACACAAAACACTTTCTAGGGTTCTTTTCTGAAGAGGGTAGAGGAAGGATGGGTTGGGCTTTTCCTGTTAGTGTTTTCAGGTAAGTAGGTTACTGAGTAGGATTGTGAGGTAATGTTTTCTTTTCTGGAAAGATACTACTTGAATAACTTCAGCTACCTAGAACATTCTAAAGACTCAATCATTCGGCCTCTTACAAGTAAAACTATATTTTCTATGGATATAGTGTAAAATGAAAGTGAAGTTGTTCAGTCGTGTCCGACTTTTTGCAACTCCATGGACTGTAGCCTGCTAGGCTACTTCGTCCATGGGGTTCTCTAGGCAAGAATACTGGAGTGGGTTGCCATTTCGTTTTCCAGGGGATCTTCCCAACACAGGGATAGATCCTGGGTCTCCTGCACTGTAGGCAGACTCTTTACCATCTGAGCCAGCAGGGGCTCCATGGATATGAACTTGACTAAATATATCTCACACAAAAGAAATTCTTTCAAAGGATCTTTTAACACATACTTTATAAGCTAAAGCAACAAGTTTGATCATCTGATTTTTAATTCACTAAATATACTACAAATAGTAAACTAGGATAATATAATGTGGCCCACCAGTTGATGGGCAGGAGGATGAAGATTTTAAAGCACAGCAAAGAATGCCACTTTTTCAGTCCCTGGGTTGGGAACATCCTCCGGAGGAGGAAATGGCAACCCACTCCAGTATTCTTGCCTAGGAAATCCCACAGAGGAGCCTGGCAGGCTGCATGGGGTCGCAAAAAGTTGGACATGCTGAGCAACTGAGCACACATACTACGAAAAGATCATGGAAAAAGAAGAGACGCTCTTCCTTACTTCACTTAAATTAAAAGCTGACTCTTAAAAAATAATCATTGTAGATCTTTATACTTAGCTAACTCAGCATAATGGACCGAGAAACATATAAAGTAAAATTATGTGTGCACTTTAAATATCAGCTGCTGTAAATGGACAGTTTTCTATTCATTCATTCATTTACTCATTCCACAAACATTCACTGAGTAAATTTTATTCACGAGCCATTCTTCTAGGTTTTAGATTTTATTTGAATTTCCATATCTTAACTCAGGGATTTTCTTTTTATTTTATAGATATTTTATTTAAATGTTAATGAATGTGTCCAGGGTTGAAACCGATTTTGTTCTCCAAAATTATAATGAATTTTTATCTCATCCACAAAACAGAAGACCAATTAGCATCCTTTTATTAACTAGTTACAAATTTTGGTCTAGAATATCATAGCCTAAAAGATCTAACATATCTAAAATGCTACCTCAGATGCTGGGTGCTAATACTTAGTCCTAGATTCCACATAATATATCTAACACTGTGGAGTTAGAAATCTTTGCAAACGCTTTCACCAACTACACAAGTAGCTAAAAAAAATTTCATTCTCAGAGTACTGAATATTTGTGAATGACTGATATGTTTTTGGCAAAGAAGTGAATACTTCAGTGAGGCACACTATATTCAGCAATGAGATACACTTAACATATGAAAAAAATTCCATGCATTACATTTCAAAAGATTGGAATGAGAAAGAAGGAAAAAATACTGTTGTTATCTCGAATGCAACATGTAGCTTTGGCATCATTCAAATATCACACAGAGTAGGTGTAAAACTCAATAAAATATGACTTTAGAACCAATAACAAATCTAATCTTTTTTTAAGTTCTAACCACTATAAACTGGGATTAGAAAAAAATTCTAAAATCTAAAACAATTCCTAAGGACTCTGGAGCACTTATTCCAAAATACTTTTTACTAATAAAATTGTTTGGAT